>NC_141029.1:29945000-30140000 GCF_052040795.2 Danio rerio | reverse complement strand
TACATGGTTTGAATCAGATGAATTGGGGGGAAAAATTAGAAAATTAATTTCCTGTTTATGCCCAGTTTAAGATCATGTAATTTATTTTTAGAATTCTGCAGTATTCCATAACACACTTAAAATATAGATTCTTTTGATATAATAAAATATAATATAATAGTTATTTATTTTCTTCAAATGGAACATTAAAAAAACTTTTCTATTTCACAAAAGGTTCTTAAGATTTTTAAAATCTTTTCACACTAAGACAAAGCTATTGAACAATGGTTTACTATGAATTTGTGTTTTTGAAAAA
Source organism: Danio rerio (assembly GCF_052040795.2). Taxonomy (NCBI): domain Eukaryota; kingdom Metazoa; phylum Chordata; class Actinopteri; order Cypriniformes; family Danionidae; genus Danio; species Danio rerio. The sequence goes on along the minus strand of NC_141029.1, from coordinate 30,139,705 downwards.
AAAAAACATTTGCAACCTTGAGTATACAATAATGCTATGCTTTAAATTTCACTTGCTTTTATCCAAAATAAAGCCTAACACTAACACATTGAAATCCTAAAAAATGAGTAACAATCATATATTGCTAAGTAATGTTAAAAATGTAACAATTAGCTTACATATAGTTTGCCGTATCGATCCATTGTTTAAATTTCCATTATATTTCTCACCAGCTAACTCAATGACCATGGAGTCGGGAGCCGATGCCCAGCAGGGTGCAGACACTGCTGTCTCTGAAACTGAGAGCCAACAGATTACACAGGCCCAAATTGCCACTCTTGCACAGGTAAAAATAAAAATAAAAATACTAATCAATTGCTTATAGTGGATATCAGAAACATGACATATTGCAATTCATTTTAATATCTGATTAAAAATAATAATAATAATAATAATAATAATAGTTGTAAATACAAAAAAAGTGAGATTGGAGTCAGGATGACAGTGTGTGTGATGTGTTGGTCAGGTAACAATGGCTGCCGGGCATGGAAGTGCCACAGCACCTACAGTCACCCTGGTGCAGCTGCCTAATGGTCAGACGGTGCAGGTGCATGGAGTGATCCAGGCTGCTCAACCTTCAGTCATTCAGTCACCACAGGTGCAGACTGTCCAGGTAAGACATCTTAACACATCCATTGGGTCTGAGACTCATTTTCACCTGATATGGGTGCGTTTTCTGTGATTCAAATCACAGTTGGATATAGAGCTGGGTGATTTGGCCTAAAATCTAAATCTTGATTAATTGAACATTAAGTCAATTACGATTGAAGAACAATTCTTTTATTTTACACATGACCCCACACAAAGTGGAGTAATTAAGTAATTTAAAAGAAATTAACCTGAAAAAAATTGATCGATTATAGGTTCTGAATGTCGATTCAGATTATTTTTCCTAGTTGGTCAGCAGAGCGTCTTTACAATTTTTTAAATCTCTTGATCACTTGTTCAGATTACGTCAAGACCATTCCCACTTATTCTGTTATGCGGTTCGTCATTTATATCAAACACTCAATTCACTGAGTGCTCCCATGTAACATCTTCTATGTCCAGTTTCATAGCGAGAATTGTTTACTGAAGATCTAGATTGTCATTGTCATGATTGTCATGTAGATTGACATGAGGGAACTGTTATGTAGCTTTAATTTAGTTATTGCTCTTAAGATATAATTACTTACTAGGAGCATGTCTTTGGTGCCAATTTGGATTTATCAATCAACTTAAGTTGCATGTTTTGGGACGGTGGGAGGAACCCAGGAGATATCCACGTGAGCACAGGGAGAACTTTCTTACAGCATGTCCCATAACCATGTTTTTGTTCAGTAGGAAAAAATATGTTTTTTGGCAGTTTGAAGAGTTTACATTAAGACAATATCAAATCAAATAATGTTTCCAGCTACCACAGGACACGGAAGAAGAAAAAAGTCAATCTCAAAACATTGACACCATTTTATAAAATAGACTAAACACTACATCATAGACTAGTATTTAGCATTGTCCACTGCCTATCGATCTGTTGAAAATGCATCTAAATACCAGGTATAAACTTACAAATATTTTCCTTGTGCAATTTGCTTGTTTGAAATTAAATTGCAGCACATTTTAGAGATGCTAAGCTAAATGAATTATAAATAGCTTATATTATATTATAAAAAAAAAAGTATTCCAAAAATATAGTAAGACCTACGCATGACACAATTTCCTGTTGATTAGATTTCCACAGTAGCAGAGAGTGAGGACTCGCAGGAGTCAGTAGACAGCGTGACAGACTCTCAAAAACGAAGAGAGATCCTTTCAAGACGTCCCTCGTATAGGTACGTGCACGTTTCTCCATGGTTTTGAATTTCATAAAGAAAGTTTTCCAGTCAACAGCTGTCTGTGATCTATAGGAAAATCTTGAACGACCTGTCATCAGACGCTCCAGGAGTTCCAAGAATCGAAGAGGAGAAATCTGAGGAGGACACTGCGCCTGCCATCACTACAGTGACTGTGCCAACCCCAATATATCAGACCAGCAGCGGCCAGTACAGTAGGTCACAGTCCACCACTAATGCATTTTCAGTCCAGTTTTTGTGCACGAGAACAGGTAAAAGCTTTCATACTGCTTGCCGTTTTTGAGTGGCACTGCGTTCCAGTTGCAGTGCATCTTCAGCATTGCAGCGATCGTTTTCGCATTGTCTTTTTTGCTGTGCTGGATACAGAGAACAGCAGGTTGTTTGTGACAAAATGAACAATGACAATATGATACAATTTTGCACCAATCATTGTAAATGCATTATTAAAAAGTACAAAACACTTCATTTCCATTAGTTAAGGAAAATTAAATACATAAAAATGTTTAGTCCAAAAAGTTGCAAAATGCGCCCAAAAAAGAAAAAAAATAATAATTCAAAATGCATTTAATATAATTGGAAGGTGAAAAAAAAAAAAAAAAAAAAAGACACTGGCACCTAGGGATGCACAATATATTGGGTGTATATATATATATATATATATATATATATATATATATATATATATATATATATATATATATATATATATACATAAACATAATAGTCACATCACAGGGTATGCATGTTCAGTTTATATGTTGGGATTATAGTTCAGCATAAGATTTATGGAATCACTCAAGACAATGTTTACATGGATTTAAAATGTACACTTTTCTACAAACTATGGATTACAATGGCAACAGTAAGCACACTTCAAACCTGTGCTACATGAAAGCACAACGGCCAGTTCCTGTCTCTGCTCTGCATCATACACGCATTGTAGTATGTGTGAAACAAGCAGGATGTTTTCAGATATTTTATATTTAAAACCTGTATCTCCAACTTCATAATCACTGCTCAACATGTTTGAAGCTTCATTAGAAAAATTTTTAAATGTCAATATCACAACGTTTCGACCGACATGGTTGAAGATGAAGACCATGTCGGTCGAAACGTTGTGATAGACATTAAAAAAAAAATTTCTGAGAGCTAGTGGCAGTGTGCCGATTTACTTTGAATCTTTTGCTAATAATGTTTGTTTTTTGTTTTTTGTTCGTGCACCTGCCTTCAAGATTTTCTAGATGTGCGCACATTTCTGTTGTTTGAAGCTTCATTAGAACATAACTTCATCATACTGGTTCTTAAAACAAAAGCATCATGTGCAATCTTTTCAGACACTGTGTTTTGAATGATCTCTTGATTGCCGTTTCTCGTTCAGTCGCCATTACACAGGGTGGAGCAATTCAGCTTGCAAATAACGGCACTGATGGAGTGCAGGGACTGCAGACTCTCACCATGACCAATGCAGCAGCAGCCCAGCCAGGAACCACCATCCTGCAGTACGCCCAGACCAGTGACGGTCAACAGATACTCGTGCCCAGCAATCAAGTGGTGGTACAAGGTGAGCTGTGCAAATTCTCCTAGATCTTTCACAAAAGATGCAATTGATCATTTCTGTGCTGCTATAAGTAAAAGGGGGGGAGCAGATCAAATCAGCATATGAATTTCGGTGCTGCAATAAGAACATAAAAGCAGGACACCAAAAGAGCAAAGCGCGCAGTACGCATGATCGCATTCATCTAATTTGCTTAAACTAAGCATTCTAAAGTATGGCTATATTTTACAAGCAAGGATTCTGACACACCAACATGCAGCAGATGTTTTACAAATGCTGCGTGTAAGGGAGAAACTCATCAAATTTATGAAATTTGAGGGCTCATGGAATCAACTTAAAGGTGAGGAATCTACTGATAATGTGCCAGATGACGTCAGAAGCTGTCAAAGACAGAGTATGTTTACATGGACACCAGTACTCTTATTTTAATATGATTAAGACAATACTCTGATCAAGAGTCTTCCACATAAACAGTGATTTTTGATAATCTTAAAGGACCACAGACAAACTTCGCAGGACATTTATTGGCTGGTGACGCAATGACATTAATGGATCTATGTGCTATAACGTGTAATTGGGAATCATGAATGTAACATTCAAAAAGCAGCTCATGTAAACACCTGAATCATTATTGTCTTATTCAGATTAAGGCAAATCATTAGATCAATGATGTCCATGTAAAAGTAGTCACAAGCCCCAAACCCAGAAAAAAATATGTGCTCCCTGACTTTGATGACAGCCTTACAGGTTAGTAGTAAGCTAATGTAATGTTAATAATGTAAATCTTGCATTTATGCTTACAAACAAATGATCAAAAGAAATATATTAATGCAATTTAAATATATATATTTTTTTACGTTTACATTAACGTATTATAAATATACATTTATATTGTTCAATTATAATGATTTTATATATATATATATATATATATATATATATATATATATATATATATACACACATATGTGTGTGTGTGTGTGGCTAAAAAGTATCGGTTCAGGTACAGTTACAGTTTTAAAAGTATTGATTTAGCACCGGTATCGAGAAAAAAAAAAAAAACGATACCCAACCCTAATTGAGTGAGCCACAAGACCAAAACGTTTTTGATTTGATTCCACAATTCTCAATTTGCAGCAGAATGGGTAACTAAAAACCAAAGTAAAAAAAAATAGAAATTATAGAAAATACTAAATTAAAATACAATATGATAAAAATATACAAATGAAAACAAAAACTGCTTTCAGCATAGCTTTCGCAGTGAATTAAACTTGATTTGTTTTTTATTAAAGCTACAAAAGTCTTTCAGTCAAGAAATAGTGATTTTGTCCTTTTCTTTTGTTGTTTGATTAATAATGAGCACAGTCGGCAAAAGGAATATACCTATCCTCACTTTAAGAGCCACACAAATCTGATTTACTGTTTGCATTTTCATTCTCAACTCTGTTAATTTCTTACACACGGCTTTATGTAAATAAAAATCACCAAGGGTCACGTTGACATTTTTGCATGTATTTGATTTAGGGCTGCACAGTATATAATTTCAGCATCGATATTGCAATGTGCGCATCTGCAATAGTCACATCGCAAGATATGCAGCATTTAGTCTGAATTAGAGTTGACCAGGGACCACAGAACACGTGATTTGTAGAGTCACTGCTAAGTCTAACCATAACAGGGTGAAAGTTTATCATCTGCTTGTGTTTTTATGGCCTGTGACTAAGCATTTTAAGAGTATTTAAAACATTTTGGCACAAAATGATGTCTGGAGGTGTAATAAAGATTAATTGTATCTAATTAAGTATAAAATTTATGCGCACACACACACACACACACACACACACACACACAAAAAAGTTTCTTATTTGAAATGTAGATATTTGGACTAGAAACAAAACAAATTAGAAGCAAAAATACAATTATTTTACTTGCCCTATTAGTAGGTAATTTATTATTTTAAGGAATAACTTTTAATTGTGACCTATTTATTCTGAAGATGTAAACAAAACAACATTTTTATTTTATCTAAAGAAATGAACAATATATTTGAAATATTTATTGAAGAAAAATAAAAATCGCATTATCAGATTTGATCATTCAGGCATGGACATTGTGCTACAATATGGCTTCACTTGTCTGTTTTGGTTGGTCTCAGAGCATGCACATGCACAAAATAGTTCTTTTATACTTTTAAAAACTTAATCAAGCGAATACACTTCAATAAATCAAGCTTGTCCCACACTGAAAAAGTCATATCACATGATTTTACTGATTTCCATGTAAAATTGGGCTTTTCTGAGGAATAAATCAAGAATGAATCTGGACTTCCGGAAAGGAATGAGATATGGTTAAATAATAGTATTATCCTAAATGTTCTTTGTCATAAACGTTGGAGGCCAAAATCAAAATGGAGTTAATTGCACAGCCCTAAGTCAAATTCACTATTGAATTAATGCTTTTTTTGACTGTTTTATTTGCCCTATAGCTGCTTCTGGAGACGTTCAGGCCTATCAAATTCGTACAGCCCCAACCAGCACTATTGCTCCAGGTGTGGTCATGGCGTCCTCCCCTGCCCTGCCGAGCCAAGGAGGAGCTGAAGAGGCCACACGCAAGAGGGAGGTCCGTCTCATGAAAAACAGGTAAAAAGCAAAAGTCTGCCAGATCACCATTGGTGATCATAAGTTCTGGGATGATTAATCTGAGTTTTGTTTTAATGCAACGTTCTTGTTTTTTTTTTTTTTTGTATTGGCACATTTTAGTTATCTCTTCTAGGACATTTACCACTTCTACCTGGTGTTAAGAGGTTCAAATGAATCTTGTTACCAAAAGTGCTTCTTTTGTCAAGACTCTTTTATAGAAAATTAAGGCTCACAACATATAACTGGCAGTGACGATTTGTTTTAGCAACCCTGTTTTACAATGAAAAGAAACATCTGCTTAGTAGATCTAAAAATGTCTGTCCTCTTGCAGAGAGGCTGCTCGTGAGTGCCGTCGGAAGAAAAAGGAATACGTCAAGTGTCTGGAGAACCGCGTGGCCGTTTTGGAGAACCAGAACAAAACACTCATCGAAGAACTCAAAGCACTCAAAGACCTGTACTGTCACAAATCCGAGTGACGCACCAGCCGTTCTCTCTTCATTCTGGCCGATTCACGTGTACAGAGACTAAAGGGCGAGTCAGCCAGACACGGACGCATGTTTTTTTCTAAATGTTTTCTTATTTTAAAATTGCTGCAGACTGCCTGTATGAACACAAGAGCGGGAACTGAACTGAACAGAAGCCCCCCAGGCCAACACAAAACTCCTTTAGGATTATTGAATCATGTCATTTAAAGACAAAAAAAAATGCTGAAAACACAAGAGTGTTCTCAGCCGTCTTTACTCCTGGACTCAAACCGAAACTCAGAGGAGGGGTTTGTGGGGAAAATGTTTACCTTTTTTCCAGTGTGCTGGTGTTTTAAGTCATCAGTGACTTTTAAAAGAGTTACAAATACTATTTTAACTCTCATTTCAATAGTATGATAGACTGAGATGGTGATTGAGAGAGATGTGTTGGCATCATTCCCTCTTGGAATTCAATTGTTTTGTTTAACGTGACAGACTGTTACTTTTATTTGGCGTATAGTGCTGTTGTGTTTTAAGTTTTTACCTTTAAATATGAACAAAGTATATAAAATGATGAATATTGATTTACAGAATCTATGCCATTTATAAACTGAACTGTGTATTGTATACAGAATAATATAGCCCATGTATAACTTCAGTTGGACATGTTTCGCTCATTTACGTAGACTGACTAAATTGGATCTAAACTTATTTGCTTAAAATCCTGCCATTGCAGTAGCAACAGTTGCACAAACATGATAGAGAATGGTTATTTTATTGCTGACATTTGCTCACACTTATATGCACAGACGTGAATCGGAAATACTTAGCAGGTTGAAACATTTCTTTACATAAATGTTGATCATATTTGGCAGATCACTTTTGAGTTATGCTTCTATATCAGAGCTACATTTGGATTGGATCCAAAACATTCTATCTGTGGCATTACAGGCTAACGCATGTTTTATGAATATTACATTGGCTTTGCTATATGATCAAGTTTTCTCATTTCAACATTATGAACGTGGTGTCTTTGTATTTGGTAACATAACTAAAAGGTGTATGTTATCAATCTACTATGGCATATGCATATTGGCAGCTATTTCATAAAAAATACATTTAAAAAGGACTTCTAGGTTTCTTTTTTCCTGTTTGCGTTTGTCTGAGCAGTTGGTACCTTAAGTTACAGTTTGCCTTTATAATATTAGCTATATTTTGTTTACAAAAATGGTCAGTTTTAGTCTTTTTTTTTTTTTTTTTTAAGTCTGACATTTGTTATAAGGTTGTTTAAAAACAAAGGGATTTCACATGTTGTTTGGAGTCTGACATTTTGCATATTCTCTGCATTGAGTTTGTTAAATGAGATTAAGCGAAAGTGATAGTGAAAGAAATGACCTTTTGTCATCTGTTGGCGAGTACATCATCTGCTGCTGCTCTTAAATTTGGAAGTGTCTGCCTGACGTGTCCTTTACGTGCTCAAGCGTGACAAATTAAGGAAGCAATCTCTCCTCAGCAGACACTCGCTGTCCAGATCTGCAGTCTAACTGCTCGCCAAAGCTGACATGCAACCCGATTTCTCTTACAAAACCAATTATTTTCTGACACGAGAATCTGAATTGGCTCAGAAGGACGGACTGACCTCAGCTATCAGAGAAAATGCAAATGTCTGTCTGTTTTCAGCGATAACATCTTTATTTTTCTCAACGGACATCTTTTCCTCTTGTACATACTTCTGTATGCAATGAGATTGACCTACTGCCATGACGGCCAAAGTGAGCTCTGAATTATGCGAATAAGTGTGTTTACCTTGATGCATACAAAAAGACCAATCAATCAATCAATCTAAAGCAATGTTTGATCCTACTCATTTTTTGGACAAACAAATCATGCACTTTTTTGTATGATAGCTTTCACCTTTTGGACACTATGTACAGTACCCGGTTGGATTTTATAGTGTTTCAAAAGTTTAGAAGTGTATTGTATATACTCTGTGACTTGGCTTACATTTTTAGAAGCTTTGCACTGTGTTACTGTTACAATACAATTGTGTATACTCGTTGTCCCCCACCTCCTTTTTGTACACAAATGTAAATCTTTAATAAAATACTAATACTGAGTAATGAGTGGTTTGAAATACCATTTTCCAAGGTGCAGTGTGCTTAACTTTACTACTGCACTAGAGAGATGAATGAGACCCCTAGTCTGAATGTCAGTGTTGAGGGGCCCTTGACTACCAGGACCCCAGGGGGGCCTTGGGCTTTAAGGTTGTACATTCCAGGGTGGTGAAAAAAAACAACAACAAATGATTGGAATGTTCATGAATATACGGGATGCCCATAGATAAGACCTTTCAAACTGCACTCTTGGAATTTAAGGGCTTCTAAGTGCCAATTAATTTTGTTGTTCTAGGTTTAAGTTAGATTCATGAGAAGAAGGAGAAAGTTAACTAGAACAAATACAATTACTAGGAAAAAAAAACAGTTAAGAAAAAGTTTGGGCAAATTATATGCAAATATAAAATTAACTGTGACTGGTTGCTATTGGGCCTGTACAATGCCTAGTTTTCCTTTTTTTTTTTTTTTTACCATACTGACTCTGATAATAGAGATGGTGCATAACCATCTCTAGGGTTCACAGAGAATGGTCCGTAAAAGAGAAAATATTCAGTCAGCTGCAGTTATGTGGGCTCAGATTCCTTGTTGAGGTCAGAGCGGAGAATGGCCAGACTGGTTTCAGCTGATAAAAAGCCAGCAGTAACTAAAATAACCACTCATTACATCCGAGGTATGCAGAAGAGCACAGCACATCCAACCTTGAGGTGGATGGGCTACAGCAGCAGAAGACCACGCTAGGTGCCACTCCTGTTAGCTGAACAGGGAACTGAGGCACCAATTTGCACAGCCTCACTAAAATTGGACAGTGGAAGACTGGATTGGAAAAAAAACATTGCCTGGTCTGACGAGTCTTGATTTCTGCTGCAACATTAGGATGGTAGGGTCAGAATTTGGCGTCAACACCATGAAAGTATGGATCCATCCTGCCTTGTATCAATGGTTCAGGCTGGTGGTGGTGCATGGTGTAATGGTGTGGGGGATATTTTCTTGGCACTCTTTGGGCCCATTGTATCAATTGAGTATTATGTCAACGCCACAGCCTACCCGAGTATTGTGGTTGACCATGTCCATCCCTTCATGACCACAGTGTACTCCTCTTCTGATGGCTATTTCCAGCAGGATAATGCACAATGTCATAAAGCGCAAATCATCTCAGACACATCTCTTGAACATGACAACGAGTGTGTAGTCAAATGGCCTCCACAGTCACTAGATTTTAATCCAATAAAGCACCTTTGAAATGTGGTGGAACGGGTGATTTGCATCATGGATGTGCAGCCGACATATCTGTAGCAACTGGGTGATGCCATCATGTCAGTATGGACCAAAATCTCTGAAGAATATTTCCAGTACCTTGTTAAATCTATGCTACAAAGAATTAAGGCAGTTCTAAAGGCAAAGGGAGTTCAACCCGGTACTAGTAAATCGTACTTAATAAAGTGGCTGGCGAGTGTATATTGCACACTGTAAAAAATGCTTTTTCTGCTTAGATTTTTTGTCTTATTTCTAGTCTAAATATCTAAAAATTTCTTATATCAAGAAGCATTTTCTAGACAAGCAAAACATGTTGTCTTGTTTTGAGAAATAAAATGCCAATATTAAGTGAGTTTTTCCTTAAAAGAAAATCTGTTAAGACATTTGGACTAGAAACAAGACAAAAAATCTAAGTAAGAAAAGCATTTTTTGCAGTGCATCACCAAAAATTATTGAGGTCATGTCCATGTGTTGTGCGATAAGACGACATATTGATTGTGACAGCTGACAATTGTGACAATTTGAGTTGTTTTCCGCCAATGAAAACTGGATGTAAAAGTATTTTCTCATAAAGATTAGTTAGAAAGTCTTTGTTAAAGCATTGTAACTAAGCCATAAACCAGGGGTGGCCAACCCTGTTCCTGGAGAGCCACCTTCCTGCAGATTTCAGTTGCTACCCATATCAAACACACCTGAAACAATTAATTAGGACCTGAGCACCTCGTGATAATTACAGGCAGGTGTGTTTGATATGGGTTGCAACTGAAATCTGCAGGAAGGTGGCTCTCCAGGAACAGGGTTGGCCACCACTGCCATAAACAATCAAAAAATGAAGTGAGTCTCCATAAATTCGGGCTTGAAGCAAAGTATACAAGTAAAAAAGGCTCTATATTTAAAACCAACTTCATTAAAAGGAACTATGATGCATTGTGAATGACACTGTCCCAATTCATATACTATCCATCTTAAATAGCATGCACGTGTAATATAGATTCGAAAGTGCAAATCCAGGCTTGCTGTAATGGATATCATATACCTGTAGTAATGAATTAGGTTTTATTTTTAATCATTTTAGTTTATTTCATTTTTTTTTTATTCTAGTTTCTGGATGGGAATTTGAATAACTATAAACATGGGTAAAATGTATTAAACTACAAACATGGCGGATGCACAATGGTTAAGGGTAAAGAGTTTTGAATGGTCAATTATAATCTAACCCGATGGAACATTTAATTCATGCTTTATACATATTTCATCTGCAAAAATATTATGGACTATTAAAAAGATGCAATTGATTACAACTTCTGAATGCACATCCATGCAAACACTAGACTTTTCCACTTCGAAAGACCTGTGGAAAGCAGATTAATGTGCCTCTGCATCACCAATAAAGTAGGATGTTCAATTATTAAATTATATTTTATATAAAATTATTAAAATGTTATGTTTCTTCATAAAAAGAGTGCATTAGGAGATGGTACAAGTAGGTTGGAATACAGCATAACACTATGCAATATGACTGACTGATTGGTGAAAGTTCATGCACAGTATTACATGCACATTTTTTTTCATACAAACTTTGCTGTTATACTCATTTTAAAAATTGAGTCAGATGGGGTATTGTAGCAGTTTTTGTGCCTGTGCCTTTAAATGAAAAGGAGCTCGTTCTACCCTCTTTTCCCCCACATATTAGGATGTACATCAGATTAATACTGTTCTAAAAATGTAGGGTGGTGCCTGATCTTGTTCTTTGGAAACGGTTTGGATCGTTGAAAGACAGATGTTGCTAAAATAAACAAAGAAAGGTTGAATTGATAAAGGCGGAGCAAAAATAAGAGGCATTCCATGTGACCAGAAGTGAAGAAAAGTAGTTTCATGAGTAGAATGATAAAGAAATGATAAAGCGCACAGATACATTGTTAACAAGCACTACTATACATCTATAAAAAATATTTTTTTTAGAATTCATTGCAACTTTGCATGTGTTCCACCTTTGTCTGCATCTGTTGGTGTTGTGTAACCTGGCCTTTAAAATGCATTTAAAAAGTTTAAAGCCACTAAATGCCAATTCGCACTAGAAGCTGGAAAATGCAAACCACCATCAGATTACACACTTTAGACCAGGGATGCCCAAACTCTGTCTTGGAGGGCCAGTTTCCTACAGAGTTTAGTTCCAACATTAATTAGACACACCTGAACCAGCTATTCCAGCTCTTACTAGGTAAACTAGAAACCTCCAGGCAGGTGTGCTGAAGGAAGGCACCCCTGCTTTAGACATTCCATAACAATCTTGACAAGTGCAGAATCGGTATGTTCAGTCAGTGAAAACAACTCCAGCAAACAAAAACTAACGCTGAAGGTTACATTATCTGACAAAAACAGATCAAAATATCTGTTGCCATCTATAAGATCAATCATAAGTAAAATCAGCGCAAATATGATTTGTACTTGATTGGAGAATATATTATATTATGAAACATTTCCAGCTGAACAAAATATTGAATACAAGGCAGTTTTATTTTTGTTCTCCTTTTGCGCGCCATAAACTGTTTAAAACAGTCTAATCAAGCTGTCTTTAGAGAACACCCTGATTTTTAGATTGATGAAATACTACCAAAACATTTTTACTGTTATATTTCTTTCTATTTTAAACAGCACAAATTAAATTCACCCCATTTTGAAAAAAAAAGTCAACTTACTGCTTTCAAAGGCAACTGGTTTACTCATGTCTTTAATCTAAAGCAACCAACCGCTTCTTACATTATAATAAAATAGGGCTTAGATTAGTGGTTAACAAAGTGGGGGTTAGGACCCCCTCAGGAGTCACAGGACAATGGCATGAGTCCCTTGGTGATTTCCAAAAGTAAAATAAATTGAACGTCTAGAATTATCATCTTTTATCCATAACGCACAGAAAATAAAATGTAGTTTTTAATACTAAAAAAAACAACAACGTGCAAATGAAAAGACATCAGCCTTTAATTTTTTTTTCGTGTTTAGGTTAGATTAACACAGCAACAGCATCAGCTGCAGCAGATTGATTTTAGCACCAGGTTAAACTTTGACATCTTTATTTTAATTAAATACATTAACTATGAATACAGGTCACAACTGAACATTGAGAATGATCTCTGATTGGTGGTCTCCAAAATTAAACCAAGAATCAGGGGCAGAGTTAACCAATAAGCAAGTCAAGCGGCTGCTTAAGGCCCCATGAAATCTGAGTGCCCCCGAATAAATACTTATAATTTATACTCATAAATTATCTATATATAACATAATTTTCTAATCACATTTTGTATGATGAGATTTTAAAAAAAATAAAAGTTTAATGTTTATTACATTTGTGCAAATGTGTCCCCCACCCTCAATTATGGAGCAGTCCAGCATTTAAATTAGGTAAAGATTTAGGTTTAAATATATAATTTGTAGTCATGTATTAATTTTAAGAAAACAAATGCTTTAAAAAGTTTTACAAGATGCTTTACATTATTATTGTTGCTATTATTATTTTGCATTAAGACAAAATGTAGAAAATTAGGGATTGAGTAATAGAGTGAAAAAACAGTTAAATAAATCATTTAAAAAAAAATAAAATAAAAAAATCACAAAAGGTGCATTTTAAATCTTTTGGGCCCCACGGTCTGAATTTGGTTAGGGCCCCCAAATCACTAAATCCGCCCCTGCCAAGAATAGACTTGTGTTGACAACATTATGCACACCAGTCTCTTTAGTTGAGGTTAATATTAAACAAATTAATAAATTAATATAAAAAATGATGTTTGTTAGACTGTTGCACTTTGTGTTGTAAATATGCTAATGTTTATACCGGCCTATTGTTGTGTTAGCAGCGTTTGTATATTTATAACAACCTCTGTGGAATTTAGGGGTCGCAAATCACTGGCATTGTTATTTTAGGGGCCGCGGGCTGAACATTTTGGGAACCCCTGCTTGGATCTTAAATTGCTGTCAGTTACTGGTGATGGACATTGTTTACATGCAGCTAGGAAACAATTTAACAACAGCCAAATTAGTAAAATTAGAATATTTTGTCAATTTTAATATCAAATATTTGATCATTTAATATAACCAAATATTAATATGACTATCAAAATCGACATTGAAATCTGCAGTTAATTAAGCTGGATTAGTGACAATTAAAGAATGAACTCACAATGCACCTCAAGTTTACACAGACGAATAAACAAAGTTGGGACATATGTAACAGTTTAGTCCCACATTACATAAAAAAAATAACTAAAATAATATTGCTTTACTTTTAAAGTACGTTACTCGTTACTTAGAAAGTAAAGTAAAATTACACAACTCACGTTACTTGTAATGCGTTGCCCTAACACTGCACATAAGCTATCTGTTATTAAGAGTTTATTTCAAAGTAGTTAGATTTTAGTCCCTGCAAATGATAAGTTTTTAACACTTAAACCACTCGCTGAATGAATGCTAAACTTATGGGTAATATTGTTGCAACTACACAGTTAATATTTCACAATCAAAAAAATAGTACGCATACAATATACACTATGCAGTACGCTAGTAGTCCATTTCATTCCGTTCACAAAGAGGTGTGTAAACGGGCGGGGTTTAAATCTCTAGCATGACGGCGTGATTGACAGTTCTAATTACCAGTCCCTGAACAAACATTTATTTTGTTTTGGCAACTCGTCCAATCGCAAATGATGGAATGTCAAAAAGGGGCGGGTCATCACCTGCGTCATTCTGAGCAGATGGCGGTGGTGGCGGGGAGAGGATCGCTGCTGCACTGGCCGGCGAGGAGGAGGGGATAGCGGGGGACTCTTCGACGAGACTCGGTGAACAGAATCCAATAACGACATACAAATCCGGAGCTTAAATTAGCCGATTTAAATGGACCAGACTTTCCTCATATGCCGCGATAAAAGACTTATTTTATTTTGCTACCAGCTCGACGGCCTGAGGATTTGAGTGATTATTGGATCCAGAGTTTCAGCCAACACACAGATCTACCCTATACAGAAGGATAAATGCTCGGAAGTCTGCTCTTTAGGGGCCATTTCATCTGTTCCCGGTTTGAACCGCCAAACTGGCTTAATTCAAGACATATCCGGACATTTAAACCAGTTAAAAGGATGGTTTATCTCGGTTAGCTCGGCGGCTAATAACTCGCTTATTCACAATGAATCAATATTAGCCGTTAGCAGTTAGCATGTACGGCTAATTCAAAAGGAATAAATCCGTATTCGGAGATTTTCGACTGATACTTTCTAGTGATATGCTGTCAGTCACGTGTCATAGATCCGGCTTTATTGATTACTTGAGTGCTAAAGCTTTAAGTCCTCTGAGGCACTGCGTGTAAATGCATGGAGTCCCGTTATATGACTGGCACAGATAGCTACATACCTCTTGAGTTTGGAGCAGTGAGACAGTACAGCAGTAGATGCTGACTGTGTGTGTCTATTTCAGCTCTTCATGCACCCACTTTTAGCTTGAGTTCATTCATTCATTGGATCCATTGGGTGACTTCTGATGACAGAAGCAGCCCAGGTGTGAGCTTCAAAAGGTGTTTGTCATAGACTAACACACCTGAGCAGGTCGAGCTTGTGATTGTAGGTGTGAGTCATCATGGGCAATACAGTGTCCTGCTGCGTGTCCCCCAGTGGGAGCCCCAAACTACCCCGGCAGGTGGAGCGTCTGGAGGACTACCAGAACAACACAGACATCAGCGATGACACTGGTCCATACCTGCAGCACATCAGTGACCGGGAGGTGCCGGATGGTGAGTTCTGTGCTCTAAAACATGGTTGAACTGCAAGAGGATCAAACTTTTGACCAAGCACAACTGGGCCAACTCATTGAGGTCTGCATATTTGATTGGTTGTTACCAACAGGTGTTGGAAATTAAAGGGGTAGTTCACCCACAAATGAAAATGTCATCGTTTACTCATTCTCCCCTTCTTCCAAACCTGGTTGAGTTTTTAAATCTGTTAAACACTGAAGATTAAATTTTGAAGAAAGCTGGAATCTTTTAACCATTAACTTTTATAATACTTGTTTAGTCACAGGTTTTCAGCTTCAAAGTGTCATCTTTTGTGTTTGACAGAATAATTAAACTCACAAAAGTGTGGATAGAGGTAAAGTTGGTTTTATATTCGCACATTCATCCATTTAGCAGTCTCTATTGTTTAACATGTTGAATATTAAATCGGAATTAGCATGCAAGTATCACTTCTAAGCAACTTTAACACTATATAATTCACTGTGAACAATGCTGTACTTTGATAGTCATTGGCTGCTAATAGGATTTCCCTATTTAGAATTTGAAAATAATACTTTTCTGAAATTAAATTATTAAGGAAAATGTCTGAATATCCAAATATAAAACCAACTTTACCTCTATAAGGTTTGGAACCAATTGAGCAAGAGTGAGTAAATGTTTATTTTTGGGTGAACTATCCCTTTAACTTTGAGGTAAGGTGTATCTTCACCAGCAAAACTTATCACCTTTGATCCAGATTAGTGTTTTTCACATTTAAATGTCTTCCCTTTTTTATAATTCGTTACTTAGGAGAGATTTCAAGGTCTTGATGTGTCCAAAAAAGATGACATCCAAAATGTGCAGATTTGGTAAACACGGCCTAAATGTTAAAGGCATGAACTAAGTGAGAATTCACCAGCTCTCATCACAGAAGCACTATATTCTATTCTGTTTGCATATTTGTGTGCCACAGTGTCTTTAAGAACTGAGCTGCTGTGATCTGATGCCTTGACCTCCTCGTCTCATGGGTCAGGTTTCTCCTAAGAGCTAAACACTAAGTGCTTTTGGTTTGCTCTGAAAATGGACAGCCTAAGACATTTTCAGTCCATAGAACAGTTGCAGATTAAGGGTGTGTTCACACTGGTTTGGATAAAATGAACTTTGGTGCGATTGCTCTGTTGATGTGGATCAGTATAGTATGTGTGAAAGTTCTGATCTGAACCTTGATGCACACTAGACAAGCAAACAGCTTTCAAACTAGCTCTGGTGCATTTTGAAAGAAATATGAGCAAAAACAGTTTAACTAATCAAAAAATAGACATAATGCCACTACAGATATGAAAAGGACCGAACTCTCAATCTTAAGCAAACCTGTTTCTTTAAATGCTGCGTTTCCTATTACAGCTCAGGACTGGCTCCAGAAATCTCTGGTAAAGTTGTTTATTATGTGTCTGAGGAATTCCTAGTACTTTTTGACTCATTTACATATTTTATTAGATTTTTACAAGTTAAAAAAACAAAATGTTAGTGCTTTCAACCAAGCACAAATCATTGTTTTGGATGTTTAGTTGGTTCTGACTTAAAATCTATGTCATAAAAGCTACATTTGTTAAATTTAAGCCCAAATAATCTTTGGGTTTGCTGAAAATGTCAATGGATTGTATTTTATTTTCTCTTTTTTGCCAAACCAAAGGAAACATTTAGCTAAACGAGTGTGAATATGCTTAAATATTATCTACATTTAATGTTATTATTAACAGAAAATAGGTTTATTAAATCTATAAAAGGATATCTGATAATATTTGTGTGTATTTGTGTGTGTGTGTGTGTGTGTGTGTGTGTGTGTGTGTGTGTGTGTGTGTGTGTGTGTGTGTGTGTGTGTGTGTGTGTGTGTGTGTGTGTGTGTGTGTGTGTGTGTGTGTGTGAAAAGCCTCCTGGTGCTGTTTGCAGTCTTTACTGCTGTTTATTTAGCCTGAGCTATTTTACACTCAGCAGAAACGTATATAGTCACACACACACAGATAACTTTATGTCCATTGCTGTATTTAGAGCAGCATGTCTTCATCTTTGGTTCAAAGCACATATGACAGAGGTGTAAACTCTTCTGCTTTAGCTGCAGTTAATCCTTTATGATTGCATGGGGCATTCCAGGTCATGGTTCATTTGCGATTCTGCTGGAGATGCGAATAAAAGCAATACTAAGTTTAACTGGCAGTGACAATCAGAAATGTTTAGTATTCCTGGCATCCCAGTGATGTAGATCTGTGGGACAGCTGCATTCTCTCCTTATCTCACTCCCTTCCTTTGGGAATCTCAGTGAGGCACGTTTTGTAACCTTTGAGGCTTAGAGGTTAAGTTTGGATAAACTTAGTTTTCCTGTACTGTACTGTTTCTCCATTTTCACTTATGAAATTCCTTCTCTCTGGTCTTGCTAGTGTTTATCCACTGGAATGTCCTACAAACACCTTAATAATCAACAAAGCATCATTTCAGTGTTTTTTGTGTACTGATAGCACTAAAATTAAAGTTGTGAGTATGCTTTTTATAATTAACACAATAACTGTCTGTGAGGTCACTGCCTGTGGGGTAACACATACACATTGGGAATTACACTACACTACAGCTGTGTTTGTGCCCTCAGTGAGGATGACTGCCCTCCCACAGGGGTTATTTTTGACTTTGGTAGTGGAGGAATGGTGTCAGTTGAGTACATGAACTGTTGAGTCCTGTGGAATGAATGAATCTCAGAATCTCAATCTCACATACAGTAGGCAATCATTCAATACAGATTTCATTCTTGGTGTGCTTTTTATTATTATTTTAATAATTAATAATGATTTATTAATAACTAAATTTCTCTTAATTTCTCTGAAAATCTATGTGCATTAAATATATCTGAAAAAAAATCAGTTTACATACAGTTGAAGTCAGAATTATTAGCCCCCTGAATTATCAGCCCCCCTGTTTATTTTTGTTCCCCAATTTATGTTTAACGGAGAGAGGATTTTTTAGCACATTTCTTAGCATAATAGTTTAATAACTCATCTCTAATAACTGATTTATTTTATCTTTGCCATGATGACAGTGAATAATATTTGACTATATTTTTTTCAAGAAAATTCTATACAGCTTAAAGTGACTTTTAAAGGCTTAACTAGGCTAATTTAGTTAACAAGGCAAGATAGTGTAATTAGGCAAGTTATTGTATAATAATGTTTTGTTGTGTAGACTATTTAAAAAAAATAGCTTAAAGGGGCTAATAATATTGAGCCTAAAATGTTTTTTTTTAAAAAACAAACAAAAAAAGACTTTCTCCAGAAGAAAAAATATTATCAGACAAACTGAAAAATTCCTTGCTCTGTAAAACATCATTTGGGAAATATTTTAAAAAGAAAAAAATTCAAAGGGGGTTTAATAATTCTGACTTCAGCTGTATTACATGTACATGCACAACTGTTTTATATGATTATAATAATAAGAAATGTTTCTTGAGCCCCAAATCTGTACTAATGATTTCTTAAGGATGTTATAACACTAAAAGCTAATGGCTGCTGATAATTCAGCTTTGGCATGACATGAATTATGACAAGTTACATTTTAACATATATACAAATTAATAAGATGTTTTTATAATAGTATTCTTTTTACATTTTTCAAAAAAAAAAATTATTTTGAATTATTTTAAATAAAATGAATATATATATATATATATATATATATATATATATATATATATATATATATATATATATATATATATATGCAGGTGTGATGAGTATTTTTTAAAAAACTGAAGAGTAATGGGATGGGAAAGAATAGTTTACCAAAAAATGCCAAAAATAATGTGCTCATCCTCATGCTATTTTAATAGACATTTTAGCTGAGCACAATTTAATTTTTGAAGACTATCACTCCAGTAATGAGTGAATGAGCACTAAATGTATACTTGTCAAGTTACAAAATTTCAAAAAAAGCAACATAAAAGTGGTCTTTATTGACTCTTTAAAGTCTTTCAAAGCCATGCAATTGCTGAAAGGCTTGATTTTTGAGGTCACAACACAAAAGAATGATGCTTGATTAAAATCATCATTTTGAGCTACATCTGTTCAGTAAATTGTTTCTTTTATGTCTTTGTGATGCTTGAAAGCTCAACTACCCAGACATTGTAATGGTCTCTACATTTTGTTTTTCTTTAGAAGTCACACAGGTTTGTAGCAACAAAAGACTGAGTAAATAATGATTTTTTTAAAGATCTTTTAAAGCAATAATTCATAAGAGGTCAGTACATGGTTTTGACCACAGTTAAGGAGTGTTCTTATGCACTACGTGAGGTGGAGTTAAATCACAGTAACACAACTTTTGGTCTAGACTTTATATAAGTGCCACTTTGAAAGAATGCATTTGTGTTTGCCTTTAGTGTGACGTTAGCTTTGCTCTTACCACTGAGTTGGCGACTAAAGCTGCCTTGTCACCAGGTGTTCCTGCACCTTCTTATTGGTCAGCGTTCTCTCTCATCCATGTCCATCGATCTCCAAGGGCTAGGTTTCTGTGCCTCAGCCCAACTTAACCTTATTTATCATTTTTACTTTGCCATCCAATTTGGTTCGGAAAAAGGCTCCAATTATTTGTTTTAAAAATAGTCTGCCAGGTATTGGGGATTTATTTAATTAAAAAATCTATGTTTTTGGTAGATCCTGAATTTAGCTTTTGGAAATTACCTACACTACTATTTCTCAACTCCAGTCTTGTAGATCCACCTCACTTATTGAGTCATCGAAACACTACTTGATTCAACTGATCACCTTTCTAAATTGTGTTAAATTAGGAAGACATATAAGATGGCTTTCACACCAAGCATGTTTGCAGTGATAGTTCCTTGTGCCCTAGTAGCTCTGGTGTGGTTTCACACTCAAAGGATTTCATTGAACTAATTTTTTGGATGATTTGGTTGATATTATACACAGCACAGTGAACCAAACTTGCCTTTACTGTATGAAGGCTTAGTAATTCATTTACAGGGCATTATCTGCATGTGTTTTGTTGAACTAGAGATGCTGTATTTGGCTAAAACACATGGGCAGGTTACTTCCTAAACAATTGTGTACCAAGTACAAGGTTCTTTCACAATCATGCAATTTGAAACACAGTTCCAGTTCTTCTAAGCATCAACAGGTAATCTCCCTTAAGCTTTTAATTGACATATTTTTCATGCAGAATTTGGCCTTTTGACCTTTTGAACTAAATTTTCAAAGTGAAAACACCCTTAGACACTAAGTGATGGGTCCTGAGGACTGGGATTGAGAAACCTCTATCTCTTAAACAGCATTTTAAAATCAAAATGTTAGTTACTTGCTAAAAACTTTCATAAATATCTTTTTTTTTTTGTTAAACTATCTACCTTGCTTGACAACATTCTCTTCAAACTGTTCCTTATAGTTACTGACTTGCACGAGCAGTTACAAGTAACTTTAGTTTACTCTAATATCCATTGGCAGGCCAGTGCCTGATTCACATGGGACTTCAGCGTCAACACTTGATAGACGGCATGTCTGAAGTTGAGGCTGACACCAATGAAGTCCACAATCGTCTAAACTGGGATATTTGCATAAAGCGATCTGATTGGCTGACGCTTTCTTGGCGCTTAAAAAATCAGAAATTCCCAACTTCTGTAGTGAGCAATGTCACTGAAGTAGCACTGATGGACCCACAGTTCAGTTCGGCAACACTTGAAGTCACCCATTCAAAGTGTATGGAAAGTGTTGATGCTGACGCCCCACATAAATGGGGAGTTAGTGACCCCAAGTAATATGTTTTGGGTTGTGGACTAAAAGTCAAGTACTCAGAAGTCCCTTCTGTCCTGCACCTATGCTCCACTTCCTGTCAGTTCTGTGGCTCTCATCACATAGTTGCAGCTGTCCAAACGTCTCCTTGGATTGTGTTTACTGTACAACTTAGCAGCATTGGCAAAAGTCTGTTGACCCGTCTCCATTGAGTTCCATAAGAATGCATCTTCATTGGATACTGAAGACACCTTTTCATAAAGTGGCCAGGGCAGAATCCTCAATTCTAATGTTCTGAACTGCACTCTGGCTTGAATGTATTTTCAAGTCAATGACTTTCACATTTTTCAAAACCAAACATAAAAACGATCTTTATTATGATGTATTATGTGTGCTCATCCTGTTATATGTCTGGCTGTAGAGAGGTCGGTTTTAATCCATTGGCACAGTTCCTGTGGCACATAGTAATGTGGGCAGAGCTCGGGGTGTGAGCTTGCGTTGTTCTGTTGCAGTGCCTGTACAAAAGGCTCATTGTGCCCACCAATCCTCTTGCTCTCGTGGCCAGAGCGGGTAGCAGCAGCCCCCTGCCAATCAGCACAAGCAGCTTGAGTATGAAGACAACCCACTTTCTTACCATTTAAGGGGTTGTTTCAGCTTGATTATTTTATTTATATTTTTATTTTTTGCTTTTTTTTGATTGATCAAAGTTTTGTTCTTAGATTTGCCTGTTATGAACATTTTGTTGTTGAAAGAAATTAATATCGCAGTTATGCATTAAACTTAAAATGAAGATGTTAATAAAGTTGGAATGATTTTATCAACAAATCAGTACAATCAAATTTTTGAAGGGTCACAATGAAGACTGCAATAATGATAAAGGACATTTAAATCCCCATCAGAATACATTTTCATATATATTAATCAGATAATAGTTTTTCAAATTGTGATACTTAACAATAATTACTGATTATTATATTAAACTTTACTACTTTCCATAATATTTAACAGATAACTGCTTGATTAAAGCTTTGTTAATGCTAAGAATGACAACTATTAAGATAACTTGCACAATAATGATGTTGTCCTGTTTAATTACAGTGCATGCAATAGTTCTGTCGTCTGCTGCTACTAACGCTCAATCTCTTTTAAACGGGATGGATTCTGATTGGCCTTGAATGTTTTTATGCTTCATCAGTTTCAAATTGTTTTATCTAAAAGTGATTCCAACAATATATTGTTGTATTGTTAGTATTTTGGATGCATATATTTCTCTAATATTTTATTGTGTTTATATGTTGTTAGTTGATTGCTTGATTATCTGTCTTCTAGATTTGGCTTTAGAATGCAACCCTTCAGATCATGCCCGCGCCAGCACCATCTTCCTTAGCAAGTCACAGACAGATGGTGAGTGTTACCTATAATTGTCTATTGAGTTAATCATTTCATTTTACTTCCTAGATTGCAGCTGCATATTAACTAGTGTCCTGACCAATACTGTAAATGGATGGAAAGTCACGTTTTTTTAAATAGCCACTGGTGCAGCTTGTCAATATTTGATCAACAAATGTTTAACAATAAAAACCATACCGTTTATCTTTTTCAGTACGGGATAGGAGGAAAAGCAATCACATAAACCATGTAAGTGAACATGTTATGGAGTTTGTTTTGTGGTTGTGCTTGGTTTCAAATTCTTAAACATACACTGTAAAACCCAACAGTCAACTTTATCAAATGAAATGAGTGTATTTAACTCAAAATTGACTGAAAGTTAATTCTACTCATTTGAAGAGTTTTGAACTCAGTGGTGAAGGTAATAAGTTAATTAAATACCTCATTACTTCAACTTAAATGGATTAAGTTCACAGTACTCAGATTAGTTTTTTAACTTAAATGGTTTGTAGCAATCGGTTTCCTCAAAAGGTTTGAGTTCTCTTCATTTATTGGGTTTTACTGTGCTCAAATTGCTTCGTTTACTCAATTTGATTACGCTTATTGTGCACAATAGGATTAGTTTTTGAACTTAAACAGTTTGAGTTACCTTACCTTTTTTGGTTTTACAGTGTATTAATAGGGCTGTCTCAATAATCAATATATCGCCTTGACGTCCAAAACATAGACAAGACATCAATAGAATTTGGTGACTCAATATATATATATACCAAGATTTTAGCTGAATTTGCAGCCTCTGTCATCTCACCTCATGATTCTCATCTACTTTTTATTGGGGCTGTTAGTGAGCTCAGGTAACTCATTTACAAAATAAGGTTAGTGACCACATTTTGCTGAAAACTACTGATGGTTTGAAAGAAGTTCTCCAAATGAGCTCTGCTTTAAAGCTGCAAAACCGGACACTTTTCAAAAAAAGTTAAGGTAAATTTACAAGGATATTTACATTCTATTTCACTGGCATCAAAGCTTATATTTGGACATTTATTTTTTTAACATCTTGAAATCTAGATAACCTTAATGTCCCATGAAGTGCTTTGAAATGTGCATTTTTTATTCAAAACTTGACAAGATCTCAACTGAAACATAAAGATAGAGATATATAGTAGCCGCTCCTCTTTATTAAAAAAACAATAATAAAATAGCATTTCGTTTTATTCCAGCTCAGATTCTAGAGAGCATTTGATTGGTCCGAAATTTGATGAGGATCTGAAATATGAGGTGATGTCAAAACAATCAATTATCCATTTAGGTGGAAGTGACAGACTGCAAGCTTTGGATGTTTATATCAGGTTTATATCTTCTAAATGCTAATTTCGTCACTGTTTTGGAGCACACTAGCTTATATATATTCTTAAAGGTTGCATACGGATACTGACATCTTAAAAAAATCATTATGAGACCTTCAAAAATGTAAAGTTCTTGTCCCTTGAATGTGTGTAGGACTATCTGTATCATTATGCTCTTAATCATTATACAATCAGTGGCATAACATTTTCTTAAAATGACAATAATATCACTTTTGTGGTATTTTCTTTGACAATATGTCACAAAACAATAATGATTTATCATTTCAGGACTACATATTAAATGCTTTTCTTTTCTTTTAATAGGTCTCACCTGGTCTGCTTTCGAAGAAGTATAGCTCCTGTTCTACGATATTCATCGATGACAGTACTGTTAGCCAACCCAACCTGAAAAGCACAATCAAATGGTCAGTGATGGGTCACTCTTTTACTGTGCTATACTATAGTAATATATACACATTAATGAGTTACACAATTTAATGAGTCAAAATAATGAGCAAGCAAGTCTTTCGGTAGTGCGTTTAATTTTGTATTGTTTTGCATGCTGACCACCTTTCTGTTTCTGTTTCCAGTGTCACATTAGCAATATATTATCACATTAAAAACAGGTATGTTTTGTGATGTCTTTGGCCTATGTGCAAATATTCTAACTAGTTCATTTCAATGAGGTTTTTCATGGGTGAGTTAATTGATGTTGTTAATTGATTTCAGGGACTCTGATAGATCATTAGACATCTTCGATGAAAAAATGCACCCCTTATCGGTAAGTTAACTGTTTATTAGTTTTGTTTCAGCAATGTCAGCAGCTTTTTAATAGTCTCTTATTTGGTTTTGTTCAGGCAGACTGCAGTATCTATTTTTGTGTCCATCAAATTCGTTTAGCTGTTTAGTCTGAGCTTCAAAAATGTTATGCAATCCAATTTGTACATTTTATCGGATTCATATGTGGTTTAAAATGGATTTTTGTAAATGCATTTCTGAACAGTCAGTTGTTTGGGAAGTGATGTAACATCATGCATACACATTTATGACAATTTATTTAGGAGTTGTTTTGTGCTCTAAAAAAATTCAAATTAATGATTTAATTAAGTTGTGATATTAGTATTTGGCTTATTTCAAAGATAAAGGGTTCAACTTTAATATAGGCTTGTTCTTGTTTGTTTTCCCCCTAATATCTGACACTCTACTTGTTCCAAACCTCTGAGCTTTTTGAGTTTACTTGAAAAGAAGATATTTTGAAGAATGTGTGAAACTTGTAGCCACTGATCTTCATATTTTTCTACAACGGAAGACATTGGCTAGCACTTACCAACTTTAAACAAAATATCTTTATAAAAATATTGGATTCAGAAGAATGAACTTATAAAGGCTTGAAATCGTTTTCAGGGTGGATAAATGATGAAAACATTTTTGTTTTTGGCTGAACTATACCTTCCTTTTAAAATTGGCAACTAGTTAGTTAGTTTGATTTTGTAAATCATGTTTTCACTACCTAAATATTTAAATTCCTCTGTTTATCGTGCTTGTAATTCCCATTGATTACCTTGTGTACATTACTGGATTAAGCAATAAAGTGGCAAACTGACTACTAAATGTAGATGTAATGTTTATGTTTTCACCGATGCTTTAGTCTGAAGTAACTAATGAATATAGTGTGCACTTTTTGCAAAGCTGCCTTGAAACAATAATTATTGTGAAAAGCGCTATAGAAATAAACTGAAATTGAATTGAATATAGCACTTGTAATTAAATGAAGTAAATGAGTAAAAGTAAATGAGCTGTAAAATGCATTTGGAAATTGTGAACATGTATATAATGTTACCTTTGGCAGAGGGAGCAGGTTCCTGACGATTACTCCCGCACAGACCCTGAACACAAACTCATCTATCGATTCGTCCGGACTCTGTTTAGTGCAGCGCAGCTCACGGCGGAGTGTGCAATCGTTACACTGGTAAGACAACAGCTCTGCTCCACTCTCAGCTTACTCTGGAATAAATACAACTTTATAGTTTAACATCCAGTTGGATTGTTTTTTGTTTTGTTTAAAAGAAGGCACATTTGCCTGATGTCCACTAGAGGGCAGTAGAGCACCATAAACTAAATCAGCATGGGTGGATGTGTTAGGATGTATTGGAACAAAGTCAATTTTAACTTCTTTCATTCATGTTAAAATCATGTTAAAGTTAATCTCTTCTGCTTAATTACAATTATGTAATGTAATTAAACATTTTATGATAAGGTTCGGTTGTTTTCACTAGATAATGTATTAGGTGTCATGAACAAAAAACAAGATCATTTGTTAATCTGAGCAATGTTTAATTAATTTTTATTGTTTACATTTGCTACTGTTCATTTTTATACCTTTATAATATGAAAACAAATGTTTTTTTATTCAGTAAAAAGCAGTACACTACACTGGCTTATTGTGGTAATGTTACTATAGGGCTTCAGCTGTTAATATACTT
The DNA here is from genome assembly GCF_052040795.2 of Danio rerio. NCBI lineage: Eukaryota > Metazoa > Chordata > Actinopteri > Cypriniformes > Danionidae > Danio > Danio rerio. The sequence goes on along the minus strand of NC_141029.1, from coordinate 30,113,058 downwards.
AATAAGCATATAATAAGCATAATTAAACATTGTTAACTTGAACTAACATTGATCACTTGTACCACACTCACTAATCTAAATGTTAATTTCTATATTTGTGTTTAATAATTCCTTGTTACAGGGTGTCCACAAGGTCTTCAAATTTTAAAACGTCTTAAATTTAAAAAAACTAAATTTTAGAACTTAAAAAGTCTTAAATTCACTGACATATTGGGTTGTATGCCTTGAATAGTTTTTAAACAGGTCTTAATATTTTTATATCCAGGTAAAGCTACCCTATCAGGCTGACATCCAATCACCAATAATCCATCCTAAAACTTTTTTTATATATCTAAGTGTCTCTATTGCAAAGAGAGACAATTCACAACAGCTGTTAGACATTTCTACAGCAAATTCTCCAATTTAAATCCCCTAATCAGGGAAAAAAACTAAAGCAACACATCTTCCAATTATACAAAAACTATTTACAGAAGTAACCGGCCCATTAGAAAAAGTCCTTAATGTTTAGCCCTGTATGTCTATAACTTAATTCATAATGGTCTCAAAAAGTCTTAAATTTGACTTGAAAGACCGGCAGAAACCCTGTTGTTAAAATCAAAAAGTTGTTTTTGTTAGCCTTGATGCTAACATTGTCTAACCCTGCCAGTGTTTTTTTTGACTGAGTTTAACAAGGTTTAATATATGCTGTAAAAATGATTTGCTAACAGTTCATGATTAAACTATAGGGGAATTGCCAACCTACGTCACACATAACGAGTTCAACCGCGCATACCGGTTGCAAAAAAGACCGGTTGCAATAACAAACATGTGTTGTGCGATAGGATGCCAAAATCAAAAGTCCAAAAATAGAAAACTAAAATTTTACCGTACACCACACTGCTTTTAATGCCAACCGCAGACGTCTTTGGTTAATAGCTATCATAAGAGCTGAATGGAATGAGGACTTAACCCTAGCAAGTACATATTCAGTTGATGAAAAGGTACAATAAAGTCATTTATAACAATAAAAAAGGTATGTTTGACACTTCAACATAACTATCCCTGTTTTTATATATATATTTATTTGTAACCAAGTAAATCTAATTTGTAAAAATCTGAACGTTTAGTTTTTTATCTTTTTATTTATTTACTTAATATTTGGCACACAGAAAATGCCATGTTAGCATAAATTAGCAAATCAGCTAATGCTAACGAGTTGAATGTTGTTGTACGGGTAACCAGTATTTTAATTAGCACACATTAATATGTACACTTTATCATAGTTTGCCTTGTTAAAAAGGGTCTTCTGACAGCATGTGTCCCTGTCTTTGCTGCAGGTATATCTGGAGAGGCTGTTGACGTACGCCGAGCTGGACATTTGCCCATCTAACTGGAAGAGGATTGTTCTGGGAGCCATCCTGCTGGCCTCTAAAGTCTGGGACGATCAGGCCGTGTGGAACGTCGACTACTGTCAGATCCTCAAAGACATCACTGTGGAGGACATGTGAGTGAGATCATGACTTCACTGTCTGTTCTGCTCAAAAAACAAACTGCTCATTTTGTAGGAACAAAATGTTTTGATGATAAGCACATCAGCCATCCAAGATCCAATCCTCTGCACTCCTCGACTAGTGCTGTCAGTCAATAGCGGTGTTTCCATCCAACTATTTGTATGCACATTTTGGAATATCTCATAAAACAAACTGCTTAAATGAAAACGGCAAGTAGTTTTTCCCAGTACTGAGTTGCAGCTGTAAGGGTATCTGCTGTGTATAAACATATGCTGAATAAGTTGCCGGTTCATTTTACTGTGGTGAGCCCTGATGAATAAAGGGACTAAGCCGAAGGAGAATGAATGAATGAAATAGCAAGATGCTGATGCTCTCTATGCAAGTTTCAGGTTTTATCAGTTCAATATCAAGTGCAAAATGCAGTAGAACTTAATACTTGAGAACAGTTTGTGTCTCTTTCTCAGTACACAAACACTAGTTTAGAAAGGCTAAATATGTCAAAGAATGTAAAAAAACAAATAGCAGTCTTTAAATAAAGCTATTTCAAATAGATGGTAACCCCTAGAATTGCAAAATAAACCAGCTTAGAAAGAAACTCTCGTAAGTGACAGCAACCTATAATAAATGAAATTCAGTAATTTACGTTTAATTAAGCAGCCTAATTAAATAAATAAAGTTGTCTTTTAACATTAATCAACAATAGCAATGGCAAGTTCGGATCGTTTTACTGACTCAGACTTTTGAGTCTTGTTCAGTGAGATGAACGAATCTTTTCGACTCATTTCGTTCAATTTGCCAAAATATTTATAAAATGTTACGAGTTGCTTTCAAAATAATCTACAACTACGCCAAATGTTGATCACACTACAAACAAGTCATGAAGAATGCTATAAGAAAGAAAAAAAATATATAGTTCACTTGGTCTTTCGTCTATGATGATGTCAGCGCACTTCTTCTGACAAGTCTTCACATTTGAGTGGTTTGTTCACGTCACACAGAAAATTGCATATAAGCCTAACCAAAGCACACAGTCCGAACTGAAAGGAGCCAAAATTAATTCACCTTTCGATCAAATCTTTTTCCGGCACTGGCTGCATATGATTGGCTTCTGTGTTTTACATGATGATTGAATGACTCAAACCCGATTGAATACTCGACTGAATGAATCCCTCCCTGAGTGGACTCATCATTCTCGAGTCATACAAAAGATTAGTCAAAAATGAACGAATCGTTCAAAAATGACCCATCACTAAAACAACACAAGACAAAGTCATCATTAGACCCACCTGCTTTTTAACAGCATGTTTGTATTTATTTGTATTATTTGTGGCAACTTGATTATGTACTACTAGCTTTTCACTGATAGGTTAGTAGTTTCTTCTAAAAAATTGGGGAATTACTAAGATGTTACGATGTTATGTGGAACACAACCAATAAATAAATATATTTCATTCATTCATTTTCTTGTCGGCTTAGTCCCTTTATAAATCCGGGGTCTCCACGGTGGAATGAACCGCCAACTTATCCAGCAAGTTTTTACTTAGCGGATGCCTTTCCAGCCGCAACCCATCTCTGGGAAACATCCACACACACACACACACTCATACACTACGAACAATTTAGCCTACCCAATTCACCTGTACCGCATGTCTTTGGACTGTGGGGGAAACTGGAGCACCCGGAGAAAACCCACGCGAACGCAGAGAGAACGTGAGCTGAGGCTCGAACCAGTGACCTTCTTGCTGTGAGGCGACAGCACTACCTACTGTGCCACTGCGTCGCCCAATAAATATATTTATTTATTTATTTATTTGTAGTCCAGTGAAAGTTTTGTCAGGGCAAAGTATAAATTCAAACAACTGGCCTGACTGGAGCAGTGGTAAAATCCCTGAAAATGTGCTATTCAACAAGTTTTAACTCGGTCAAATAAAGAAATTAAAGGTATAGTTCCTCCAAAAATGAATATTTCCTCATCATTTACTCACCTTCAAGTGGTTCAAGGCTTGTATGAGTTTCTTTCTTCTGTTGAATATAAGGCAAGATGTTGGAAGTCATTTTTGAAAGCAGCAGCCATTGATATCTATAGTAGGGTAAAAACACTATGCCAGTCAGTCAGTGGCTGCTCTTTTTCTAACATTCATCAAAATATCTTTTATCTTCAGCAGAAGAAAGAAACTGTAAACAGATTTGGAGCAATTAGAGTGTGAACAAAACATGAGAGGACTTTCATTTTTGGGTGAACTTTCCCTTTAAGACATGCATGAAATTGTCGATTTTAATTCTGCGCCAATACTTTACTGTAGTATTAAAAATGATGTGGTGTATTAATAATATACCGTATTTTCCGCACTATAAGGCGCACCTAAAAGCCTTAAATTTTGTCATAAAACGGCCGTGCGCCTAATAATCCGGTGCGCTTTATGTGTGCACGGAGCTCAAAAATCTGTAAAAAAGTTGTGTGATTTCGGAATGCGCTCCGCTTGATTGGCTGTCGGAGCATTTCCCGCCGACACAGACGTAAAACGCACACTCCGTATGCAGCATCAATAAATCAATCAAAACCACATATGTTTAATGATCTCCGAAAATGGCACCAGTGAAGAGACATGTTTACGAGGCACAATTCAAACTACAAGCTACTAGTTACGCGGTTGTAAATGGGAATAGAGCAGCTGCGAAATAATTCTACATAAATGAATCTATGGTTCGGAAGTGGAGGAAACAAGAAAATGAACTGCGCCAAGTTAAGAAGACGAAACAGAGTTTCCGCGGGAACAAAGCAAGGTGGCCACAGTTAGAAGACCAACTTGAATGAATTCGGAGCTTGCTGTCATTCCGGGAGGACTAACAAAAGAACTCCAACCGCTGGATATTGGTGTAGACGGCGTTTAAAGTGAAGTTGCGAGCTGCGTGGGACCAATGGATGACAGACGGCGAACACACTTTTACTAAGACTGGTAAGCATGCCGGGCGAGTTACGCCACCATATGTGAATGGATTGTGGATGCCTGGGCTAGGGTGTCTGCTTTAACTGTTGTCCGAGCTTTCGCAAAAGCCGGAACAGCCACCCGGCAATGAGACTGACTCCGACAATGATGAGAGAGAACCCGGCGTGTTTGATGACGAAACTGCCCAGCTGTTCAATTCAGACACAGAAGATGAGGACTTTGATGGATTTTTGGGAGAAGACTGATTGAAAAAAATAATAATGTGAGTGTATTGTTAAATAGTACAATAAAGTTCAACTAAACTATGTTAACTGTTTTGCTTCCATTACCTTTTTTGCAGACAGTGTATTTTAGCGTGCGCCTTATAATACGGTGCGCCTTATGTATGGGTCAAGTACAGAAATAGACCCCGTAATTGAAACTGCGTCTTATAATCCGGTGCGCTTTATAGTGCGGAAAATACGGTAGTTTCAGGGTGTCATATAAATGTTTGAAATTCCACTATTGTGACAATACAGCATACCCTACAAAATCCCATATCCTTAGAGCAATATTTTCAAAATAAAATGAAGTGACGCACTTCAATACCTGTTTTTGTTTGTTTGTTTGTTTGTTCTCATGTCTCAATATCCATATAAATGACACAGGCAGGGTTTGTGTGTGTCCGTGTATGTTAAAGGCCGTGTCCCTCGGCTCTATTTTCATCTTTTTCATTGAGGTAGTCTTTGTGCAGCTCTGGACCGGCGGGCTTCAAGTGCTCTCAGACTCTCTCTACAATGGGCCAGGCTCTCGCCCACTCCATTTGTTGCCCCTAGCGACCGAACTTCCCCCTCCCCTTCCCCCCACAACACCACCTATACCAACCTCCACCTAATGCCTGCTCTTCCCAAAACACTGTCAGGTCACTGTCTCTGGATCCACTCGCTGATAGGGGAAGCGGCTTTATTTATTACAATATTACAACACAGTAGCTGACTAGGCATGGGCTGGTATAAAATTCTGACGGTATGATAACTTTAGATTAAAAATATAATGGTTTCACAGTATTGTGATTATTGCTCTGGAATATGTTCTTTTTAAATGCTCAGGTTAAAAAGCTACTTTTTTCTCCTTTGAACATAATAGATCTTATTTTAAGAAACATTTTAAATATTTCGGAATGGTAGCTTTTGATGTAGAGGGTTCTTTTCAGCTAGGATACTGTTGTCCTAAAAAATAAATAAAATAGTTGTAAAAAAAAAAAACCACAGATAAAAAAAAAAAAAAAGTTAAACCATCCCTACGGTATATGTAATGATTTGGTGGTTTTAAAACAGACTTTTCCGAATCGTTGTAAACCTTGAAAACGGTTATCATCTCATGCCTGAAGCTGACGAGCGTGAACATCCTTTTTTTGATTAGATTGTGTTTGAAGAAATAAAAAATTATTATTTAAATTATTTATTCATATATATTATTTAGTTATTAAGGTTAAAAGTTTTCCCATGGTATGAATAAATTTGTGGGGAAAAAATTAAGTGAAAATTCTGTGTATTTTACATAATTTGTCGCAAGTTAAAATAATTTGTATAATTGTTGATATTTAAGACATTAATAGTTATATTAAAATGTTTGAAACTAATTCAGTTATTAATTTACAACATTACAGTTTTTATAAAAAGCTAAATTATTAAGTATTAGATTTACAGATATGTTTAAATCTTACTACAAACCTTTGAACATAAGTGTAAAAAAACAAAACTTCAAATGCTTTTCATAGTAATTTAAAATGTTGAAATTGTCTGCTAATGCTTTCTAAAGCTGTTGTGTCGACTTTTCAAATCTGTTTAGGTTCGATTTACACTAAAACTGTTGCCTTTAGACTTTCAAGTCAGAAAGGACGTATTCCTCCCTAACTTGTTATCTTGTTTTTCAGGAATGAGATGGAAAGACATTTTCTAGAGCTGCTGCAGTTTAACATTAACGTACCGGCCAGCGTCTACGCCAAGTATTACTTTGACCTGCGCTCTTTAGCAGACGACAACAACCTGAGCTTTCCTCTGGAGCCGTTGAGCAATGAACGAGCTCAGAAATTAGAGGTAAACACTTAAAACTTTTATTAATTTTTGTTTACTTTAACCCTTTAACTACTCCACCAAGAGAAAAAATTTAGATTGCATTCCTTAACTCCTGATGTCCTGTTTTAAGTAATGACTGTTGAAGTCAATTAAAGAATGACTGTTTTATATAATGGTTTACACACACAGCATTGTTGGTTTATAAAAAAAAAAAAAAATCAAACATAATCCTGCTGCACTTAATTTGGTTTCATTTAAAAAAATAAACCAAGAAAACATGTTTAATGAAAATCTGAATTACTTTATCCCATACTTCAAAAAAAGGTGATTTAGTATGCAAAAATGTTTTTTTATATGTACTAAGTCTGATACTTTTACCATAAACCGACAAATCAAATATTTGGTATGGTCAACCGTTTGGTAGATTGGGCAGTCAAAGAGTTAATCACTTTTATTAAAGGTCTAGTTCAAATACAAGCGTTCTCATTCAACTTGTTCTTCAATTCAAAGGCAATCTCGAGACTGTGTGAGGATAAGTACAAAGATCTGAGCAGAGTGGCCATGAGGAGATCATTCAGCGCAGACAACCTAGTGGGCATCCGCCGATCCAATGCCGTTCTTTCATAAAAGCTTTTTCTCGGAACATTCGCCACTCCCAAGACGGAGCTCAACGGACAAAACTTGTTCTCTCTCCCCACCCCTCTGCCTTTGGCTGCAACGATACGCCAGTCGAGATATCCCACACCTTTCCCAACCGATGCAGAACAACATAGAGACGACAACAAACTGAAACGGTTACTTTTGTTTGTTTTTTGCTTACTATGTAGGCTAATAGCTGTGAACTGTCAGTTTTTAATTGAAATCATTTGCAGATGGAGTATTTTAAATAAACACTAATCATGTAACACGTCTGATGTTATGTTTGAGGAATGTTTTACAAGGTAAATGTTTTTAGTTGGGTTTTTTTTGTGTTACACTGAAATATGAATCCAGGGAATTTAACAATCAAGGTATCTTCTGTCCATTCCATATCCGTTTTTAAACAAAAAAAGGAAACTAAAATGACAGTTTAAAAAAAAAATAAAAATAAAAATTTAGATTTTGTCTTAATTTTCTTTTGTTGGTTTAGGGTAGGGAAACATAAACGACTTTAAAAATCATTTTATACATGTAGCCGATGCTGAAACGCAATTTCCTTTTTTGGTCAACCAAATCTGAGTTTGTGACATCACCCTGAAAATAATAGTCCACCCAGGCTTTTAATTATTATTATTGCATTATAAATATAAACTTAAGTTTACATATTCTATCATTTGATCAGTTGACAGGTTTACATTGCATAAATTAAATAAAAATGTAAATTAGCAGTATTACTACACATTTGTCATTAAAAAATAAGGTCATAGTTTCTGCCAAACGTCTTGCTGCGGTGCACCTGATGCTGAGCAAAGATTCCAGTGCCATTCTGAACAGAACCTGGTTTGCATGATTGCTTATATATATATATATTGAATATAATAATAAATATATATGCCTATAATTCGCCGCCATACTTCTTGGTGCTATGCACCTGATGCTGAGCAAAGATTCCAAGCATTTCCAAGCAGCACCTGGTTTGCATGAATGTTTCAGAGGTATTGTAGACCTAAATATTAATAATAGGCTAATAATAATAATTTATATTGTTTACTTAGTGTTTTTTATTGTTTAGTTTTTTTTTTAAGTTGTTTGCAGGACCAGAATGAGAACACATTGAGCCCTGGGTCTATAAAAAAGGGTAACATTTGTTTTATTTTATTTCCTTCTATTTTAATTTTGAGGGCGACGTCACAAGCTTAGATTTGTTTGACCAGTCAGAGGAAAAATTGGGTTTCAACACTGCCTACATGTATATAATGAATTTTTAAGTAATTTCTCTGTTTCCTACCCTAAAATTAAAATCAAGCCAGTTTTTTTCTTTTTTCTTATTTTTATGAGCAAAAAATTTCTTAGTTCTTTTTTTGTTTGAAAACAGATATGGAATGGACAGAAGATCCCCTGATTTTTAACACACAGCTCTTTCTTTTGCAAAAAGGGCTAATTACCTTTAAGTTGGAACTGTATTTGTTTTTAACCATGTTACAAACATGAATAAAGTGCAGGTGTTAGTGCCTGTAATGAAAAGGGGTTGCATTGGTAAAACTCTACTAACTGCAAAAATGCTTAAACACGGCAGGATTTGTTATAGATAAACTGTTTTTACAATGGCAGTAAAAATAAATGAATCACCAGAGCGTTTGACTTGAAGGTTGACAAATTTGCTCCTTGCTTTTATTCTCTACCAGTAAGAGAAACATGTAAAAGACACTTTTCATAAATATCTAAGAATCTCTTTAAAATTGTAGCACTGGATTTCATATCTTTTACAAAACATATGTACAAAGTTGCAGTCTGAACTCTTTAAAGTACATGTCTTCTACAAGATTTACAAATGAGTAGAGCCAAACGAGTATGTACACACAACCAGACGTGCAGCAACATTGTGAGGCGCTTTGAAGACTGAACATTCAAATGATTTCTACAACAGCTTGGACGGTTTATAAAAAAGAAGCCAAACAATGCTTACATTTACACCTTAACTAAAAGATTTCACACAGATCTACACAACCAACATGGGTTTACAGATTCTGTCTGTTCAAAGTGCATACCCAACACTGGTTTTCTGACTGAAAACACAAATATGGTGATAGGACGTACAGTATAACCAAAGACTGACATGGAAAACTAAACATACATCGTTCCATGTTGTTTTGAAACCTTAGACAGCAACGACTAGTCAGTGCTGGTTAATGCTTGAACTCTCGAAAAGGTTGAACCATTGACCACAAGAGGGAAGTCAAGCTCACTTGATAGACCTACACACTCTCCACTCAACCCTATAGATGAACGCACTCTCATTCAACACTGCCCAGTAAAAGATAACCAACAATCCATTATCAAGTGAGAAAGAGCTTTGATAATCTTAAACAGTCAACCTGCTAAAAAGCTGCTGAAGGACCCTAAAAAGCATGAAGTTGTGTAGAACTGCCTGTAGAGACTCAAAAAGTGGAAACTACTCTTGCATTATTACACCGCTTGCACAGTATGTGGGTCACACTTTATTTTGTTGGTCCCTTTTTAATTTACATTACATCTACATGCCAACTAATTCTCAATAGATTATTTGTAGACTGTAAGGTTAGGGTTAGTGTTGACATGTACTTGGAAAGTTTCTTTTAGTCAGTTAAAAGTCTGTTGAAGGAGCAGTATCAACAGATATTCTGCAGACAGCCAACTAATACTCAAATGAGAGGTAATTGGCAACTTTTAGTTGGCAAAATGTGCAATAGGGACCATCAAAATTCAGTGTTACCAGTAAGTGTACTTGTTTACAAGGAATACATGAAATCATCTGTTTACTTCTCCTAAAAAGTGTTTATATATTAGACAACTGAAGATGGTATTTAAAAAAAAAATGATGGAATCATCTTGTGAAAATTCTGACCAACAACACAACAGAGCAACTTCTCTTGGATATCACAACGCTTCTGAATAACGTATTTACAAGAATATACAAATAAATAAAAGATCTGCTCAAATTGTCTCGGCTCATATTAAGTATTAATCTTCTCAGATTGTTTTTTTTTTATCCATCATTCATAATCTTAAAGCCACAGGCTCTGGCTGAGGTTCTTGCGACAATTGCAAAGAAGACAAATGATCCTCACAATGTATAAACATGTTAGTTCGATTTAGACTAGTAGTGAATGAAAAGAGCTTGACTAAAACCAAACAACGAATAGTCTGTTAAAATCCTTCATAATATATCCATGCCATCCATCAAATCCGGTGTGAATAGACACCTGCTCGTTCAGAGTCATGACCTGCACACCTGTAAGGTTTACAATGTGTATTATGTTCAGACATGTGATGAGGGTGCTGATTTGTGATAGGTCCCAGTGGGTGCTGTTCCAGCTCGGGCTGTGAGAGCTGTGCTTGCCTCACTGTACATGGATGAGGCTGAAACAGGTGGCTTCCGGGTCCTACATGGGACGTACCGTGCAATAAAGCGCCTCCAGGACTCTAAAGTCTTCCCTGACCAGATCCAAACACCTGAGGTAATGCCTACAACAAGACACATGAAGTATTTGAGCATGAAGACGGCGTAGTCCGGACCCATGCCTAGTCTCTGGCGCTCAGATGGGCAAGAACAAGCCAGCGCACGCTCCCAACTTGGCCTGTAATGTTGCTCATACACCAAGCACGCCACCACAATAGTGGCAGGTACAGTGTACAGAACGGTGAAGAGCCCAATACGGATCATTAACTTCTCTAGCTTGTCCGTCTTAGTGCCACCCTGTTTAATGACGCTACGTATGCGGAAGAGTGAAACGAAGCCAGCCAGGAGGAAGAGCGAGCCAGTGAAGAGGTAGACGACCAGTGGTGCCAACACAAAGCCTCGTAGGCCCTCCAAGCTCTGGTTGCCCACGTAACAGATCCCAGCCACAGGGTCTCCATCAACTGAGCTCAAGGCCAGGACTGCGATAGACTTCACACTAGGGACGAGCCAAGCCGCAAGGTGGAAGTATTGAGAGTAGCCTGCGATGGCTTCATTCCCCCATTTCATCCCCGCCGCAAGAAACCAGGTGAAGGAGAGCACCACCCACCAGATGGAGCTGGCCATTCCGAAGAAGTAAATGAGCAGAAAAACCAGCGTGCACAGGGCAGGACCTGTGGTGTCGTAGAGAATGTGCTGCTGGTCACCAGTGCCCTCGCAAGCCACCCGCTCATGGCCTGCAAGCAGTCGCACAATGTACCCCAGTGACACAAACAGATAACAAGCAGCCAGGAAGATAATCGGCCGCTCTGGATATTTGAAGCGCTCCATGTCGATGAGGAAAGTGGCCACCGTGGTGAACGTCGACACAAAGCAAAGCACCGACCATAGCCCTATCCAGAAGGTGGTGAAGGTGCGCTCATCCTGGGAAAAGTAGGGTTGGTGGCAAGGCAGTGCACAGTTAGGTAGAGAGCCAGTATTCACACGGTTATGAAGAGGATGTGCTTCTTTTTTAATGGGCACCAGAGGGCCCCGGCAATGACATTCCCGATCACATTTTTGTGGGGGAGCAGATTTTGCAGTGGCTCTGTGACGTGGCGTTCCCTTGGGAGTGGGTTTGGGGAATGGAGGTGATAGAGTTGTGGTTTCACTGCTGTTTCTGTCCATGCAAAGCCGATCGGTGTCACCCAGCATAGGCAGCTGCTCACAACTCATCCGCTCTGGCCACTCAAACCCATACTGGATCATGAGGGGGGAGCAACCCCTCTTCGCTCTCTCACACACAGACCTGCACGGTGGCAGGGGCTTTTTGTAGTCCTGAAGGCAGATGGGGGTGTACATACTGCACAGAAAGAAAAGCAAGTCTGGGGAGCAGTGAATTCGAACAAGCGGCCAAAACTGGTGCACTTCTAAGCCGACTTCATCCTGGTTGTCGTGATTGAACTGGTTGGGCATGTACGTGTGGTTGTATCCGATTCCTTTGCACATGGGTACAGTGATGGGCTCACACACTATATCCTTAGAGGCTGAATCTCCGAGCCCAGACAGTTGAAACAGCAGCAGGACATGCAGCCAAAATCCGACCAGGTGCATCCCTGAGGTCTCCATGGTGAAATGATGCTCGTCTGCAGGTTTCCTCATACTGGAAAGCTATGAATTTCAATTCTTGAGTATTTACTCAGCTCAGGGGTTTTTTTTTTTCACTTCCTTCCTTTCTTTTCTTTTTTTAATTTATCGCTGCGTTTCGGAAAGAAAAAATCCCAAAAGGAAACCTTATTCGCTCCAGCAGCATGTCCACAGTCCACAAGGCTGTAAATCACAGTGAAGTTTCATTCTAGATCCCGAGCACACTTTCTTCCAAGCTCGCGAGTGCAATTCATACAGTCCATGATTCTAAACACGAGCTGAAAAGTAAGAGAACAACTAGAGTTAAATCAAACAACGGCTTAATAATTTCACAGAAAAAAATAAACTGAGAATTAAGCGGCTGAACGTACCGTGGAAAAGCACGCGCATCCGTGGACTGAGTGGTCAATCATTCACCGAGCAAACCGTGTTAAGGTCGAAAGTTCATTTCCCGCAGATACTTTGTAACAAAGTAACATTTTATGGGTCGGTTTCCTTTCTCAACTGCTTTAAATTCCACATGGCAGGTGGATGCATCCGATGAATGCAATCCGGCGGATTCCCAACAAAAAACAAACGCCGACAAAGCGAGGAGGAAATAAAGCAAAGAATTCTGACGTCCAAAATTAAAATCCTCTTTTTAAAGAATTCAATAAGGGAGTATAACAAAATAATAATATCACCTTTCGCATTAGTGCAACAGGTTTCAGGTGCTTCCAGCCATTTCCTTCAGTGTGTTTCTCAGCAGTTCACTGTTGTCCCTTCACGCATTTAACATGTATAAAACTCCACAGCTCCACACTAAAGTCTTTTCCTGATTTGTGAGCATGTATATTTGAGTGTGGCAGAGCGTGTGTTCCCTCTGCGGCCGCGGAGCCAGTAATTACTCACTCCGTAGAGCTTCAGTGAAGTGAAAATACTCCACCCGCGAGAACACGCCCACAACCCCAGGCCCCAACCCCTTTACCAGGGGCTACTGTGTGGAAAACACTGCTCTATCTATCTATCTATCTATCTATCTATCTATCTATCTATCTATCTATCTATCTATCTATCTATCTATCTATCTATCTATCTATCTATCATCTATCTATCTATCTATCTATCTATCTATCTATCTATCTATCTATCTATCTATCTATCTATCTATCTATCTATCTATCTATCTATCTATCTATCTAGTCTGTATGTCTCTCTGTCTCTCTATCAATATACAGTGCTCAGCATATATAAGTACACCCTCTTTTAAATTCATATTTTAATAGGAAGCTATACAGTATTATATTTGTGCATATGCATTAGATTAGTCAGTACTGAAGCTAAATATGGAGCTTATCCAACCAAATAACTTAAAACAACGGTGCAAAAACTAGTAAACCCAAATGTATATGTTATAGAAAAATGTATTCATTCATTTTCAGTTTTGTCCTTTTATTGATCTGGTGTCGCCACAGCGGAATTAACTTATCCAGCATATGTTTTACGCAGCAGATGCATATCTAGCTGCAACAAAACACTGGGAAAGTTCTAGAAAAATATTAAATACGAATTTTAAAAAAGGAAAAATCAAGAGAAGCAAAAAATATATATAATAAATAGTTGAAATTTTGTAGGATCTATCTATCTATCTATCTATCTATCTATCTATCTATCTATCTATCTATCTATCTATCTATCTATCTATCTATCTATCTATCTATCTATCTATCTATCTATCTATCTATCTATCTATCTTTTATTTATATACACTGTTAAATTAGTTCTAAGAAGATGATTTATATAATATATATATTTTTTTCTTTTATTATGAATGTTGAGGGGTAAATAAGCTACCAAACAAACAAACAAGCAAATAAACAAAAGCATGAATATTGCAAAATAACTACAAGGACTATTTATTTTTCCAAGATTCCTTAATACACACAATGTAACAAAAACACACAAATTATTCATTATTAGTTTTAAATATTTTGTAAAAGTGTACTGTATTCAACTCCTAATTAAATTCATTTCAAATGTATGTTGTATTTACTGACCTCATTTCCCCCACACATTAAGTAACATTACAGTTTTTCTCAGTCACTTTGGTGCATTTCTCACAACACTATTTACATTTGTTCAACAGTTAATGCATTTCTCAAAACAATTAGTACAAACTGCAAAATCTAGTTGATAACCTGCAAAAGCATGTCACTTGTTCAAAGTGGATAGCTCATTCCTCAAAAGCAAGTATTGATGTCAATGAAAGTATCCGTGTCATCAAGATGAAAAGTCCTGAAACCATTGTTTATGAACAAGATAGTCAAATAGCTTTGTCATGTTTTCATTATGACAGATAACTGGACATTTTTTTCGATGCAAAAAAAAGTCAGATGTTGGTGACACTTCCTGAAAATGTTCAAGACAGCACTATATACTATTTGCACAACCATTTGACAACTACAGTACAGTTAGACATCACTGCATATAGTGAGGTATCTGAGTACAAGACACTGAATATGTATGTTTCACATTTTTGCTGCATTTGTTCTTTGCATTTCTAATATATTCACAGCATTGTGCAAATGAATAAATACACCCTCATTTACAACAAACATAAACTCCCTTTGGGTAGAGCTGTGCACAACGGTAAACTATTGTTGTACACATTGGAATTGAACCTACAACACACATAGGTCTGTAAATCATTCATGAAATTGTTCAATTTAGAAGACATTTATAAGAAAAAAAAGATTTAAAAATGTTTACAACATTTTCTTGACAGATTTTGACAACTAGTTCAACATTTTTGTAAGTAATGTATCAAGTAATGAAATGAAGATTTTGAGTTTTATATGGAATGACTATTCAGCATTCATGAGTTTAGTTAATTTTGGCTGACATGACTTAAGCAAATTATAATGTTGTAAAACAGCAGAGAGTTATATGAAAGCAATTGATGCATGTCCAAAAGCATTTGCAATTTGTTGGAAAGAATGAAAAACTGCTACTATGATGTGCACAAATGACTAATTGTTTTGAGAACTGATTAACTGTTGTGCAAATGTAGTCTTGTGAAAGATGCACCAAAGCCACTGAGAAAAACTGTTAAACAACATATTGTATAGGAAACAATATACAGAGGATTAAGTCTGTAAAATAACAGAAAACACTGGCAGTTTATTACCAGATTTTTGTATAATAATTTATAATACCAACATACCAACACACACAATATATCACCTCAAACGATTAAAAATGTCAATAAAAGCCACTTTTTCAAACATTTCAGCAACAAAGGTTGTTGGGGGAAAGCTCAATATCCCACAATGTCATTTAAATACATTAAAAACATCACAAAACACAAATGTTAATTTATGTTTGTTTGTTTTTGACAGTGGCTGCCTTTCATATCATTGTGTAAAACTGAGCTTTTAATCACTTAATGAGTTTGGAACAATGCTATGGTTTCCACCCTAAATTGAACAGAAAATGTGATAGTTAAACAGGTTAGACATGCTAGAACAATGGCTTAAAGGATCAACACAATGATAATTTATGTTAGTCAAAAAACTGTGGGGAGGCAACGCACATTACTCCTCAAAGCGTAATTAGGATGTTTAAATTAGTCTTTGGAGGTTTGGAGGGAAGTGAATGGCAGTGAAGCCTATGTGTGTGTGTGTGTGTGTTTGTGTGTGTGTGTGTTTGACTGTGAAAAGGCCTTGAGTCTCTTGTGCAAGTGTATCCTGTATTACGTTTGTGTTTACCCACTGGGCCCATTCAGGACAGACGGAGCTGTGCAAACACTCAGATAATGACTCCTAACGCAAGCTTAATCACTCACGCCTCCACCAGACAAAGAGACGAGCATCTTACCACACTCTTACTCTGTTTGTCAACTGCTAGTGTGGACTATGAAGCTTCTCGAGGTCAGAGTTCAGAGGTTGTGAACGCATTTGAGCTGTTTTGAATCGTCAACTAAACGAAAAGAGTCTAAATAAGGCGAGGTTCTGTTTTGAGGAGAGGTACTGCTGTAAATCCTGATTTTTTTGCTTCCATGATTCTGGTCATTTTCTTCACTCAGCATTGTTATTGTGAAAAATGAAGCTAGGGGTAGTTTTGAGAGCAATTTCAATAATAAAATGTATACTAATTTGCAGAAATGCAAGCTGAAATAAATACATTAATACATATTTAAAGACATATAAAATATATAAGACTTAAAACATATATTTATGATAAGGATAAATAGACACTGGACTAAATATCAGTTATAGTGAAATTGAAATATAAAAAGTAATACTAAAAACAACAAAATAAAAGCTAAATCAAACCAGTCTTAATCATTATATTAAGCAAATAATGTTGTTTTATCAATAAATTTATTGTTGTATTTTCTGTTTTAATTTTTAACAAATTTCATAATATTTCTTTAGTGACTACCTGGAAAAAAATATACTGTAAATTATTTTGTGTGTGTGTGTGTGTGTGTGTGTGTGTGTGTGTGTGTGTGTGTGTGTGTGTGTGTGTGTGTGTGTGTGTGTGTGTGTGTGTGTGTGTGTGTGTGTGTGTGTGTGTGTGTGTGTGTGTGTGTGTGTGTGTGTGTGCGTGTATGTGTGTGTGTGTGTGTGCACTCTCAGAAATAGAGGTACAGGAGCTGTCACTGGGATACCTTTTCAAAAGATACATATTTGTACCCAAAGAGCCAACAGCAGTACCTCAAAGGTGCATGTTAGTGCCCAAATGTACCTAAAAAGTACCTTCGAGGTACCGTTGTGGACCCTTCAGGTACATGTACCTTTTAAAAATGTACTGCGCCAGCGACAGCTCCTGTACCTTTATCTCTGAGAGTGTGTGACTCAAATATATATATATATATATATATATATATATATATATATATATATATATATATATATATATATATATATATATATATATATATATATATATATATATTAGGTACACCTCACTAATACCTTACTTGGACCTTCTTTTGCTTTCATAACTGCCTTAATCCTTCGTGGCATAGATTCAACAAGTACTGGAAATATTTCTCTGAGATATTGGTCCATACTGTCATGATAGCATCACGCAGTTGCTGCCGATTTGTTAGCTGCACATCCATGATACCAATCTCCTGTTCCACCACATCCCAAAGGTGCTCTAATGGATCGAGTCTGGTGACTGTGAAGACCATTTGAGTACAGTGAACTCATTGTCATGTTCAAGACACCTTTTGTGCTTTATGACATGGCACGTTTTCCTGCTGGAAGTAGCCATCAGTAGATGGGTACACTGTGGTCATAAAGGGATGGACGTGGTCAGCAACAATACTCAGGCTGTGGCGTTGACAAGGCGCTCAATTAATACTAATGGGCCCAAAGTGTGCCAAGAAAATATCCCCCACACCATTACACCACCACCAGCAGCCTGAACTGTTGATACAAGGCAGGATGGATCCATGCTTTCATGTTGTTGATGCCAAATTCTAACTCTACCCTTGCAAATGTCACAGCAGGAATCAAGACTGATCAGACCAGGCAATGCATTTCAATCTTCTATGGACATGTTGTTCAGTCAGAGATTCTCTTTTGCATACCTCGGTAGTAACAAGTGGTTATTTGAGTTACTGTTGCCTTTCTATCAGCTAAAGCCAGTCTTGCCATTCTCTCCTGATATCAACAAGACTCACTGGACATTTTCTCTTTTTCGGACCATTCCCTGTAAACCCTAGAGATAATTGAGTGTGAAAATCTCAGTAGATGTATTTATTTTGAACTGTAATGTTACATTTTTTTAATAACCAAAATTATTGTAGTTCCAAAAACGTAGATAACCTTTTAAATATAGACAGTTTGCTTATTAAACAGTGAACTACACTGAAAGTTAAAGTGATCACTTATACCTTTGTGAACATTACATTTAACATTCTTTAAAAATCACTGGAATAAATATGAATTGTAAAAATTAACAGTGGGATGAAATGTATTGGCAATTTCTGTTAGCCACTGTCTGTATATTATCTAATTATAGTAGGGGAGAACAGGGTAATGTGAGACATCAGGTAATATGAGACACCCCCTGTATCTAGGCAACGAATTTTATATAACACTCTATAACAATTTTGTTTTCAAGCCCCTTCCATACCATGAAGGAAATGAATTCATGGTGCTGTGGAAAGCATTTAAAAGTACTGTGAACTATCAACATATAAAACCATGTGAGGATGCTAGCTAAAGATTTGCCTGAATTTCTAAAAAAAAAAATTTTCCTCAAATGTGGCAGTGGGGTAAAGTGAGACAAATGCTCTGGGTAAAGTGAGACGTAAGGTACAAGTTAAATTTAGACTTTAGAAGTGAATGAGGCCTTCATATCAACAGTGAAACCATGCAACATCACTTCTGGATTTAGGTTCACTGGAATATTTCCAAATAATCAAGAAATTTTCCTTAATAAAAAATACTATTCATGGTGTCAGACTGAACTCCAGCCTACCACTACAGAACATTTGGATGATCAACCCCCTTCAGATGATCCACCTGCAGATAATTCACTCGCTGATGCCAATCCATTCACAGTTCATTTAGTCTACATGGATGTTCCATGTTTTTCCAGCCAACCTGGATATGCGTCTCCTCATGAAATGCTACCATTCTCAAATGTTGTCCCAAAACACAACCCAAATGAAACCGTGTGACAACAGAAAGGCCTATCAAGAAAGACAAAAAAAATTCTAGCAGGAAAAAAGCAAAAGAATAGCTAATAAAAGGAAAAAATTCGAGAGAAAAAAAGAAAGCAAACCAAAAGGAAATCATAGTTAGCAGCTCTAAGAAAAGTGATGTCCCTGTCTCAGTTGATAACGTGTCTGACGAAGAGAGCTCTAAGGATGAGAGTAGTGGTCTAAGAAATACAGATCTGTCTGTGGGAGACTTTGTCATAGTTAACTTTGCAACAAAAAACACAAACATTTATAACACTGGCATGGTTAAGAAAGTTGAGGATGACGAGATATGCGTGTCATGATTTTGCCAAGTATGCTGTGATCCTGGAATAACATCTATGTTTATCCTGGAACATCATTTTTGTTGGAAAATGTAACCCATACCTATTCCCTACCCCCAAACCCAGCCATAACTGTAAATGACTCCCAAAATCAGAGGGAAGTAATAGTTGGATAACAATCAGCCAAATTGGCTGATCAGAATGTTGTTTAAGGATCAATATATACAGTAGATGTTAATCCAGGAACATGTGGGTGAAATTAGGTTGGTGATGAGGTACGTGCACAATTATTAAGAAGAATTCAGGAAAACACAAAAGAGTGTTAGTTGTAGAGTATGACAGTAGGCTGATGTTCTAATCTAGGTGGGTCTAGTCCTGTCTTCTGAGTCCCAAGCTGTTTTATCTGGATCTGATTGTCCTTTTCTCTGACCCCCATATACTATAGCTGGCTCAAGCTGGCTTACTTTCCCTTGAGTACATTTTGAGTGTTGTATCGGTACTTTTATTTTACTACTTTTCTTTCAACCTACAGTTACTACTTTATTTTTTCTTGTCTATCGGGATTAGAAAAATCACTCCTGTCATTTTTGTCCAATCAATTGAAAAATCACTCCTGTGATTTTTGTCCAATCAAATTGCACATAAAAGGTAAATCACATCATGATGACCTACAGTACCTCAAGACATGGGCGATTTATAATTGCCCTGTTTGGAAGTATTCAAAGTGTCCAAGGAGATGTCCAAAATCTTTACACGCATTGACTGTTTAGATGCATGTCATTGATGACAAGATGACGGATGTTTACTGTAAGATGACTGAAATGGCCTTAAACACCCAGCGGGCACACAATGTCAACATGACGTAAGATTGACGTCGCACCCTAACGTTGCATTTTGTTTGTAAATGAAAATGGGGTTGACGTCAGAACTCAACATCAGGCCAACGTCCAACCTAAAACCAACCAACTATCAATGTCTTATTATGTTACAGCTTGACGTTGTGTGGATGTTACCACTATTGACATTTATCAGATTTTGCCTGCCATACCTGTTGAATAAATGTCAGTATTTGACAGCAAATATGATGTTTGTTTTAGATGTTGGCCCAACATTGGATTTTGGTTACTTTCTAACAACCTAAAATTGACCAAATATCAACGTCATTTAAAGTCGTTATTGGACATCAAAATAACATTGTTCTTAGACGCTGGCTAGACAATGAATTGTGGTTATTGGACAACCTAAATCTAATCTAATATTACCGTCTTATGATGTTGTGTGCCTTCTGGGCAATAACTAAATGCACAACAGAATGTTACATTTACACACATCCACAAATGACATGTAAATGCATAAGTTTTTAACAGTGTAATACTCACTTCTCAGTACTCTCGAGTTCTTTTGAAAGGGCTACTTTTTATCCATACTTTGATTCATACAACAGATACTCTACCTGCACTACATTTTTGTCAAGTAATGGTACTTTTACTTGAGTATGATTTTTCAGTACTCTTTCCACCACTGCCCCCAGATTGTGTTTTTAGGGTGCTTTCACATTTGGTTCAGTTGCCTGGACCATACCCAAGTTCGATTGTCCCTCCTTGCGTCGGTTGGTTTGTGTTCACACTGTTTTTTTCCTTCTAAACCCCATTACGCTTGCATCATTGAGATGCTGTATTGACTGCTAGGTGACGTCACAAAAGCAAAGCACTTCCGCACATCATGGCCATTCTGCTTTTACTGAATCTTTTAGTTTTGGACATACAGAAAGCGGCTCGAGTCCATCTGGCGCAAAAATATTATAAAGATTCAGAACATCACACAGTGTCTGCACTGCAGAAGCTGTTTTTGGAGGAGATAAGCAGACATCACTGTGTTTGCCCGTTTGTCAACTAGGTACAATACATGACACACACACACACACACACACACACACACACACACACACACACACACACACACGAATGAACGTTATGAAAACGATAGTTTGTTGTACAATTGGCAGTTCACTTACGTTACGATTGCATTCTCATCAGAAGTGAACTGTAACAAAGTTCGCATGAACCGTACCCCAGACCACATCTTTCAGGCGGACTCGGGTACGGTTCACGGGTGCGCACCCGAGTTCAGAAGACGTTCCCACTACCTAAACGTAACCCACTATGACGTCAAACAAACCCGGGTGCGGATAAGTGCTAGTGTGCAAGCACCACTAATCTAACTGGTTCTATCTGTCATTAGAATGTAAACTCAAATAGTTAAAAGTAGATTGTTATATTTGATTTTGTTCAGAGTTACTTTCAAGTGTGTAAAAAACAAATCTGCTCAATTGACCAATTCCCAATCCATAATTGACTAGTCAGACATTAATTCTGAAATGTGTGGTTGTCAAGCTAGCTGTAAGGATTCAGATTCTTACAACATGTGTTGTGATGGTAGTTTTAAAGTGGAAAAAGTAAGTGGTTCAGTTTACCCCCGGCTGGTTCACCCTACCCCTTTGATTTTTCTGGTCTGTCTCAGTTTACCCCGAAGCTGAGGGTAAAGTGAGACACAAGACAACTTTTTTTTAAAACAATCATATTTTCACTTTCCTTTATCCAAAATACAGTCTGATAAATTCCATTGCTGGAAAACATTCTGAATTAATAAGAAATATGTCAATTTTACTGATATATAATTTTAGCTCACTTAGAGGGGAGCAAATGAAAAAGTGTCTCACTTTACCCCACTCTCCCCTATGTTAAAGTGATAAAATGGTGAAATTATCATGCCATTTTAAAATAAAAGCATGACAAATTCTTGCCCATTCACTACAGGCCTGCACTGGTGCTGCACAAACTCCTCCATGCAGTTACTCAGACAGGAAGCATGTTAAGGAATCCTGAGGGCGTCTCTCTCATTCTCTCTCTCTCTCTCTCTCTCTCTCTCTCTCTCTCTCTCTCTCTCTCTCTCTCTCATTGTTGATTCAGTATTCTGTAATCTCACAGCTTTCTATAAGTCCAAAGGTCTCACAGGGTGTGTGCCAGTATACGTGTGTTTAAAAAGCACAAGTGACCAATCCGGCTGCTCCGTCAGGTATTTCTAATGCTCGATTAACACTTACATGACATCAGCTCACAGAAAGTCTGAGAGGACGAGAGTAAACAGAACTCTACATGCCACAGACTTGCTCGGGAATCAATCACAGAGACAGACGAGGACACAAATGGGCGCTTACATTGTTTTCCTTGTAATGCTCTATGTGTTTGATTGTGTCTTAAACACTATGGTAACCAAATCAATCTTGCCAGCCATTTGTGCACCTGTTTCATAGGTTACATAGGCACATTGTCACACATTAACTCCAAAACCCCACCTTAGGGAGTCACACAAACTCTAACTGACTCGCTTTCAGCACAATGTCTATAATAATTTAGCCCTGCAGTCTGTTAGAATGCAGTCATCTTACAAAAATGTGTTGGCACAATTGGTAAATATGAGCAAGGAATAAATAAAAATACATTTACACTGTTTATTTTTTTATCATTCATATAAAAATGCAAAAAACTAAACTTGAAAAAAAATCTATTCAGTGTGTTGACATTGCAGGACAACACATACACTTAATACACTTCATATACACTTAGACATCACCTAAAATTGCAGGTTAACAATGTCTATATGTAATAACTTATATTTGATTGTAATTTTAACTTAAGTTGATTGTAATGCAATAATGTGCACCTTTTGTAAAGCTGCTTTAAAACACTAATTATTGTAAAAAAGTGCTATACAAATAAATCTAAAGTGAATTGAATTGAATTAAAATTGGGGGAAATTAAAATTCTCTTGTCAGAATTACCAGCACTCTTTTTTTCAATACAGTTTGCAACCTTCATTTGCCCAGATAATTACAGTGGCTTAGAGAGCTGAAATGAGCTACAAGTTACAGTTTTTCTCCATTGGATTGGCTCATTTCTTGAAACAGAAATTACATTCTCAAAACAATATGGACAAACCTCCAAACCATTTAACAATTGTTCACAACAGAATTGAATTTCTCATTCATTTCATCAAATGGCAAATGTCTAAGTAAATCTTTGCAAATGATTAAGTTCAGATAGCCTACATTAAGCACAATTTCCAAATGAATAGATCTTGTTGATCTAAACCAGGGGTGTCCAAACCCAGTCTTGGAGGGCCGGTGCCAAAGAGAGTTTAGCTCCAACCCTAATCCAAAACACCTGAATCAGTTAATCAAGCTCTTATTGTATACTAGAAACTTCCTGGCAGGTGTGTTGAAGCAAGTTGGAGATAAACTCTCAAGGACACTGGCCCTCAAGGATCGAGTTTGGATACCCCTGATCTAAACAGATCGGTAATTCTCAGTTCAATGGTTGTTCTCTCCAAAATGTGTCAGCGTCATTTCATTGTATGTCAATACATGCACTGTAGTCTGTTCAATTGTCAGAATTAGTCAAGACCACAATACGATGAATACAGTAAGTGAATCCTTGGAACATCTGATTACAATTTATTACAGGTATTTATTAGTTATAAAGTAAGTTACTTTGTTTGTGGTTGATCATTACTATAAAAAAAGGAGTTAAAATTTCCTTGGCAGTATGGGTGCAATGTGTGGCGTCAAACCTTAGAGGCTACTCTTACTCTAAAATCCTGTTTCTTTTTTTCAGTTTTACACACAATTGTATTCTGTTAGCTAGACAAAACAGTACAGTAACCACTGTCAATCAAGGACTGGGCTAAGATTGTAAGGTGGACATGAGGGATATTTTATTCCTGTGTCATTATGACAAGATTCAATAAAATTCACCTTTATTTGTATAGCGCTTTTACAATGTGGATTGTGTCAAAGCAGCTTCACATAGTGGATCATAGTAAATTGAAACAGTGTAGTTCATTTTTCAAAGTTTAAGTGCAGTTTAGCTCAGTTCAGTGTGGTTCAATAATCACTACTGAGAGTCCAAACACTGAAGAGCAAATCCATCGATGCGCACCTCTACAGGTCTCGAACCGTGCAAGCTAGAGGCGACAGCAGCGAGGAACAAACTTCAGTAATAGGCGAAAGTGAGGAAAAAAAACTTGAGGAAAACATGTAAACATTTTGACTTCCTGTGCTTACACAATGCTAAAGGGACGAAGCATTTTGGGGGCACTGACTGTATAAATGAGAAGGAAATTTAGTTTTGACTCATAAGTGAACTGTTATGGGAAAGGTATGAGCTTTTGCAAGTGAGCTATAGCGTTGTGCTAAACTGTAAGACTGTTTTGCCAAATGATCTTAGAATTTTGAGAATATAATTTCTGTTTCAAGAAATGAGTCAAACCAATGGAGAAAAACTATAAGTAAACACACACACAGAAAAAAAAATCAACAAATCGATAAAACATCTTCATCGATTTGACACCATACGTGTGTAACGGAGGCCAGCTAGTAAGTGCTGCGCAGGTATACCTCACTCCTGTGACCTCTAAACCTGCTCTAGCGACAAGCACTAAAGGACGTGGTCTTTAGCCTCCTTGTTAGAGCTACTGACTTCCATGCGGAAGGTCGCCAGTTCGATCCCAGTTCGATGCGGGTTGGGTGCAGTAGGACGGGCGGAGTTACACGAGCATGTAAATTCTGAGAGGTGTCTGGATGCAGACCTGTTGCAGTGCTAGCTGAGCTGCATCCAATGCTTTTTAATGCACTCACCTAACCCCACCCCTAACCCTACTCGTCACAGTGACGTTACTTGTTCCATTTGAGTGCATTGTGTTTGACATTGCATCGCTGAGTGATGCAATCTCAATTTGCATCATAAAGGCTGCATCCAGATACTATTGCGAATTTTCACAACACATGAATGTACAGAAATGTGCTGCAAATAGCACAGACCAAAATGAAAAAGTTTTGGGGACCCCAAAAAGTGATGAACCGACTTCCCGTTTACAGTCAGCAGTATTGTCGGAGGTCTGAAAAGTGATTTATTTTGGGTTTATTTTATTGTACTAATTGTACAGTTACTTGTTGTTTGTATATTATTGGAACTAATGTCTGACAAATTGCTGTTCGTGTTTCTGTAACCTACAATAATGATTTACATTAACAAGCACTTATGATAAAAATGATCTTTTGTGAGCTGTTTGGACTGAACTGTGTGTGAATATAGTGTATTCACAGTCATAATGGGTGATATATAGACAGCAAGTCTTTTTTTTATTTTTATTTATTGATGTTAAAATAGGATCCAAACACCTCTCATTTTAAGGCTCACCGCAACGTATTGTAGTGTGCAGTTTCTCCATCAACAGAATTGATTCACAGTTCCGTATAGTAATTATCGTATTATCATATCAACAAGACAGAACGTGCGCAAAGCAACTGGGATTAAAAGATCTGTTCAGCTCTCTGTGATCATCAGTCATCATCAAATGTGATCAAAAATGAGTTTTACAAGTTTTAAATGTTTTAAATACAGTGCATGTTTGTAATGAATTACAGCGATTTTATTATCTTTATCATCACAGCTGCATATCAGTACAATTATAAAAAGATGCTAATCTCGGATTGTTTACGTTAAATCAGGTTTATTTTGTACATTAACATAACGGATATCCATATAGCAGTGGATATTAACCTGTATCCTTTCACATTTGCCATGCAAAAACAGTGCAAAGTTAAATGCACATGCTGTGTCTGTGTGTCCGGTGTGTGTGTCCATGAACTTTGTAATGACATTGTGTGTGACTCATCGAAAGGCTTGAATTAACTCCATAACAAATACATCAAATAATAATCAAACATCACGTGAGATCTGTTTCCTTCATGTCTGTCACTGTGCTGTTTATCTGAAGCAGCCAAGGCGGAGATTGAGGCACACTCTGACAGGCACGGGGGAACGGTGGGTGGGGAGAACTAACAACAAAGGCACAGGCAACAAAAACAGCTACAAGATGCTCAGAACTGAAATTTACAATATTCCGAAAGGTATAATAAATCATCTGGGGGTGTTTTGAGATGAAGCTTTATAGACACATTCTAGACACAAAAGACTTATCTTCAATCTTGAAAAATAAGTAAAATATGTGTTCTTTAATACATCACCATGAACCACCTAGCAACCACTTAAAACACCCTAGCAACCACCTAGTAAAATGCTAATTCATGCTAGAATCATGCTAACAACATGCTAATTCATGCTAGAATCATTCTAGTAACATGCTAATTTATGCTAGAATTATGCTAACAACATGCTAATTCAAGCTAGAATCATGCTAGTAACATGCTAATTCATGCTAGAATCATGCTAACAACATGCTAATTCATGTAAGAATCATGCTACTTACATGCTAATTCATGCTAGAATTATGCTAGTAGCATGCTAATTCATGCTAGAATCATGCTAGTAACATGCTAATTCATGCTAGAATCATGCTATCAACATGCTAATTCATGATAGAATCATGCTACTAACATGCTAATTCATGCTAGTAATATGTTAACTCAAGCTAACATGCTATTTACACTTTAAAACCACTTCAAACTTTCAGATTGGGCTTTTCAAGCCACCATAAAGTTTGTCCTCAAACTTTAATATCTAGTTTATTTTGTGACCTCTTAAATAAACTAACAAAACGTGTCATTTTATTACTTGTCAGCAAAAGAAGTCTGATTTTGTTTGTTCTTACAACTGTTCTGAGAGTCTCTCTTGTTAACATGGCATTAAAATAACATTTCATTTTAGTTCAATTGTGCAAATTGTCCTATCAAAACTAAAAGTCTACAAAACTTCAAGAAACATATGACTAGGAAAACCCTGACTCTAAACAGGAAGTAGCCAAGTTTGTACATTTTTTGATGTCCCCCAACACATTACACATTATTATTGCTCTGTGCCATTTGCCGTGTGTTTCTGTAATGTAGTGTGTTGTAAAATTGAGGAAGAATTTTTCACAATTTGTTAGGTTTTTTTTTTTTTTTCATGTACCGCTACGCATTTGAGCTCTCTCAGCCATCGTAGATAATAACTCTGATGCTATGCTCTAATTAGGTTAATATCTATTCTAAATAGTTTTCAAAAATAGAATTAGTATGTCCCAAATCATAGCATGTTGAAATGAGTATTGGATGATCAACTATTTCTGGTGGAATTTCAAAGTGCAAATAAATGCATAAGTGAATTGGATTGGAACTACAAACACAGGAAAATAGTTAACAAACAACAAACATGGCAGGTGCGCAAGGATACATGGAGAAGCTTTGGTTAAGATGTTTGAATGACTGTTAATGAATGTTTAACCTACTAAAAAATTCCTCCACATAATATTTCAGTATGTCCCAAAGTCTTGCATTCTCTTCTGTTACACACTCAAACGTACATTTAGGATGTATAATCAGGGGAAAAGGGAAACAGCACGAGTGTCTTTGATAAAGCCTGATGAGGTTGAAGGAAACATTTCTGATCTATGTTGCGCACTTTTTCCTATCAGTTCATCCAAGTAATATCACTGTAAAATATGTAAATGTAAATATAAGGAAGTTTCTGTAATTTAATATCCCTTATTTTACGGTATATTTCTGTAATTTAACAGCCGTTATTTTACTTTTTTTTCCGGCACCGCATTTTTTTACTTTTTTTCCGGCACCGCATCTGCAGAGTTGCACATGCAATCTTAGACATGCAGCCTCAGACATATGCACTCAAAAGAGATAGTGACATCACTGTGAGGGGCAGGCGTAGGGGTGGGGTTAGGTGTACACATTAAAACCATTACATGAAGTCTCACCTTACCTGTGTGACCAGTCTGCAGCCAGACCCTTCTAGTTCATCTACTCATTTTCTATAAGCTTCAGGATTTCTATAGGATCCAATACACTGTAAAAAATAAAACCCTATATCTACTCAATAAAACCGAGGTAACAGATTACAAGCAATATTATTAATCAAATTCAACAAATATGAATTGAGTAACAATTAATTAAATTGGCTTATTTAAAATAAGTCATTTAAAATAAGTAACTGCAAACAGTACTTTCAAAAATTTGCAAATTTTAACTAAAGTTATTGATTTAATAATTGATTGCTGTGACAGAAAATAATTGTGATTTTGAAAATGCTCGTTTTAATCAAGTTGGATTTAATCAATATTTTCACTTTTTTAAATTATTCAAAAATAATAGCTAAATTCTTATAATAATTGATTAGATTTTATTGCAGACATTTTAAAGTAATTTCAAAGCGAATAAATGGCCTAAAACAGAAAATTAACTTTATTAATTGAAGTGTACATATTGAATTTAATGAAATATACAAGCCACAGAATGACTTTTTACAGTTTAGGCCATGGCAGAAGTTCACTTTTTTGCTCAGTAACCCATCTGTGTTTTGATGTTTGTTGTTGGATCATTGTTGTTATGGATTAATCAACCTTGCCATTATAAGACTTCCAGCATAGGCTGTCATGATTTGTCAATCATCATTTTCTTTAAATGTTGGTCTTTGACAAAAAAGATCCTGCCATATATTTAATACAGTCCACAATTCATTGCTTTACCTACCTTACTCTTTCATGTTTGTACTCAAACTAATGTGCTAAAAGTTGTTAATATGAATGGAAACAACTTTAGCGATTTCACTCATAAGACTCATTGAAAAGAGAAAAGTAGTGAAATGGTGATTTGAGGAGGAAATATAAAGTCATTCTCAGTCATGCTCTATATAATAAGAGCACTAGAGCATTGTGAGCATCAGATGATGCTGAACTGTGCTGAGGTGTGGTGCACACTGGCCGTCTGTTGTGTTTTCTGAAGTCTCCTAGGCATAAAAACATCCCATGGTGGTTGGTTTTTCCTCTTTTTCTTTCTTCCACTCCCACTTTCCTTTCTTTGTGTACCCGAACGTGTTTGGGCACATGCTTTTATCTGATATTCGACTCCCCCTGTCTGTGTATGGATGGACAAATCATACACAATGACAACATGATGCAATCTCAGCAAACTGACCTTTTCCCGTTTTCTTCATCTGCTTTGTCACGAGAGGATTATATGATAATGGTGCGTTATCTTTTGTTGCATGTAGAAGTACATGGAAAAGTGAAGTTCAAATTGGTTTTGTTTCTTATATATGCAGCATCATACAAATTTTGGGGGGAAATATTATTCCAATTTTATTTTTATTTATAGAAATTTTTGACCAATCAAAAACTTTTATGGTAGATTTTTACATTTCGATATTTACATACAACTAAAAATCTCATTTTTTTATTTGTTTAAAATGGTTTGTTTATGGCGTGATGCAACTGGGTCTTAAAGGGAATGGGAGATGAGACTATAAATGGTTTATTCTCAAAACACACCTATAACTCATTAATAAAATAAGCTCAACACTTTAAGATCTTGCACCACTGCGCAAAGCAGATTTTTCCACCCTTAAAAAAGCAAAAGTGGATTCTGACACGTCTTGAAAGCGTTTGCGCCCTGCGCTTTGCGCATGGACCATCTAAATAGAGCCCTTCATGTTTAATACAGGCGTAGTTGTTAAGAGCTCATTTTTGGCTAATGATGTCAGAGTTTACTGGTATATTGGAATGGATGTGTGAATGGTCCTTTCCGAAAAATTCCAGAACGTCTATGTCTGTTTGAACAGCACATATTTTAATTTACCGATAAAGTCATTCTGGATTTTGTGGATATTTACTATTTACTACTATTATTGGTGTAAAGAGCTAATAGAAAAATGACATTATATATTTAAGACTGGATTTTATGTTTATTATGTCAACAGAAATCATGTGACCTTTAAATATTTAGTTCACCCCAAAATAAAAACTGTCATCATTTACGCACCCTTCACTTGTTCCAAAGCTGAGTTTCTGTGTTCTGTTAAACACAAAGGAAGATTCTTTGAAGAAAACTGAAAACTGGTAACCATTGACTTCCATAATATTTGTTTTCCCTACAATTGAAGTCTTTCAATAGTCTTTTAATATTCAATTCAATTAAATTCATGTTTATTTCTATAGCGCTTTTACTACGTAGATTGTGTCAAAGCAGCTTAACATAGAACAAGTTCTAGTAAATTGAAACTGTGTCAGTCCAGTTTTTAGAGTTGAAGTTCAGTTTAGTTCAGTTTAGTGAGGTGTAATTTTCACTGCTAGAAGTCCAAAAACTGAAGAGCAAATTCATCAATGCGCAGCTCCACAAGTCTCAAACCAGGCAAGCCAGTGGCGACAGTGGCAAGAAACAAATTACACCGATTGATAAAAGTGAAGGGGAAAAAACCTAGAGAATTTTTGTTTGTTACTTCTGTGTTTAACAGAAGTAACAAACTTATGAAGGTTTAAAAACCACTTGAGGGTGAGTAAATTTCATTTTTGGGTGAACCATGCTTTCTATATGCATGAAAGAATCTCAAACAAACGATCATAAAAGAGGTCCTGCGCTATTAAGTGCAGCAGATGGACATCAGTAAACCACCAGCAGACACTCGAACCCCTTTATACACAAGAACCAGACCCCATTCTCCGTCCCATGTCACCAATGTCTCCACTCCTCCTGCCTCCATTCTGCCGTCGTCTTTTTCTCCTTAAACTGCCCTTTTGTTGTCTTTTTCTGATGGCATTTCTGGCCCCATGTTGTCGGAGTCCTAAATGAGTCTTGACTGGCCTGTGGGCCACTGGAGAAGCACAAAGGAGAACGTTCCCCTCGCTACACTGGAGCCATTGTGGCTTTCAACAATGCACTAATTGGCGACGACAATTAAGCACGACCAACACTCAGGTTCAATTTGCCCACTCCTCAATACAAATCACAGGCAAATGAGTCAGACCGAGCACACGCAGCTCACACACACATTCACACGGCCCTGCTAAAACAACAGGCATCCTCATAAGCAATGCAACTACCAAATATACACTCTCCCACCCCTTCAGCGAGCTCATGTTAGGTGTGAAAGGACAAACTACAGGACACTCACGTTGGAAGGACGCTCAAACAGCAACAGACTGGTCAGCTTGATGGGAAGATCGAGAATTTACACAAAGGTTGCTTTCCATTCGATGAATTATGATTTTTACTGTGAGGTCAAAATATTCATTATAATTATACTGAGTAAATGAGAAATATACATATGGGATGGAATCATGTTATATCCTCCTGAGACCCAAAGACATGTTTTTTTCTTTTTTTTCTGTGATTTCATACATCCTTTGGGTTAAACAATTTCTACAATTTAGAGTTTTAATTTAGTTTTAATTTAAAATTTTACAGCATGTTCACTGTAGTGGACCACAGAACCATTTTAGTTTGAAACGACCACCACTCAGACAACAAAACTGTACTGGATATGGCTGGAGAGGGATATTAATGCAATATTAATGTAACAAAAACAAAACAAAAGCCATTTTTCCCTTTTGTACTAAAATTCCTGAAACAGTTTAGTCTGAAAAAGAGCTGAACTCAAAAATAAATGAATAAATGATGTTAATCCAAAACAAATTGAACAGAAAAGCAAATTAAAACTGATTGTCATTTTTCTAATTGTCTCTAATTCTCTAATTGTCTGATTGTCAGACTCTAAATCAAAATCTCCCTCAACTATCTTCTACAGAATCCTCTCTGCTTTAGTTCTGCTTCCTACAACATGCGGTCATTTATTACATTGAGATAGTCCTGGTGTCCGCTATAGTGGACATTTAAAAAAGAATGATATTTTGAAACACAAACAAGTAAACAGGCGAAGCAATGGCACAGTAGGTAGTGCTTCGCCTCACAGTAAGAAGGTCGCTGGTTCAAACCTCGGCTCAGTTGGCGTTTCTGTGTGGAGTTTGCATGTTCTCCCTGCCTTCGTGTGGGTTTCCTCCGGGTGCTTTGGTTTCCCTCACAGTCCAAAGACATGCGGTACAGGTGAATTGGGTAGGCTTAATTGTCCGTAGTGTATGAGTGTGTGTGTGGATGTTTCCCAGAGATGGGTTGCGGCTCGAAGGGCATCCGCTGCGTAAAAACTTGCTGGATAAGTTGGTGGTTCATTCTGCTGTGGCAACCCCGAATTAATAAAGGGACTAAGCTGACAAGAAAAAGAATGAATGAACAAGTTAACAGCTTTGAAAGCTAAATGAAATTGTTCCTGACACTTTAATAAACAAATATATATGTAATAATAATAGTTAAAAAAAAATTGAAAAAGCTAAATTTTACATACCTCTCCCCTCACAATAAGATGTGCTTCTTTGTAAGAAGTGGTTTCTAGCATACCAGCCAATCAAATGACATATCACTAGAAAGCCCAGGATGCCCTCTGAACAGTACAACAGTACTTGACATAGCTCAAAGTATTTAAAGAAAATTCATGAAAACAATGTCCACTACAGAGGACACAAGTCAATGGGCAGGGTTTCGGGAGGATATCTTAGTGCCATTTGAGTTTTATCGCAAAAGCATTAAAAACATTGCATTCTGTCTTTAAAAAATATTGCATTAGTCCAAGAAACTTTGAATTAACACTTTTGTGATGGGAATAATGTGAGTTTGAGGAAAAACAAGATTTCAAAAATATTGCAATACTCAGTGAAAGTATATATATATATATATATATAAAAAAAAAAACTTTACATGCATTTTTACATAAAGTGGGTGCATTTTCCACAAATTCTTTGCATCGACATGAGAAACTTTGCGTCCGCTCAGAAAAGTATTGTGCTCCACTGAAAAATATAAAGTGTGTGTAAGAGTAATAATGTAAGAAGGGAAGAGAATGCAAGGCTTCTTTAGTATACAAGTACTTTTAAGTCAACACAATGTTTCTTGGGGGAACGCAGATTATTTCTGAGAAGCACTCAAATGTTTAACGCTGAATTTCCAGGGAGATGAAAACCTTTGTTGAGATATCGCAGTTTTTCCTGGGGGAATGCAATCCTTTTTCTGAGAAACACTCAAGTGCTTAGTAAGTCAATGGAGAATTTTTTTTTGAAAAGCTAAAACGGTAATACTTTACAATACAAGACATATAGTTAATGTTTGTCAATTAATTTGTTAACATAAACAAACAATGAAGAATACAATTATTATTAACGTATTTATTCATCGTTGTTAACAGTAAATATAAATACAGTTGTTCATTGTAAGTTCATATTAACTCAAAGTGCAAAGCATGATTTTAATAATGCATTAGTTTATTGATACATTCAATCATTTTCCTTCGGCTTAGTTCCTTTATTCATCAGGGGTTGCCACAGCGGAATAAACCGCCAACTTATCCAGCATATATTTTACACAGTGGATGCCCTTCCAGCTGCAACCCATCACTGGGAAACATCCATACACACTCATTCACACACATACACTACGGACAATTCAATTCACCTATAGCGTTGGATTGTAGGGGAAACTAAAGCACTCAGAGGAAACCCACGCCAACACGAGGATAACATATAAATCCCACACAAAACTGCCAACTGACCCAGCTAGGGCTCAAACTAGCAACCTTCCTGGTGTGAGGCAACAGTGCTAACAACTGAGCCACCGTGTCATCCGCATTAGTTAATGTTGAAATATACTTGTAAAAAAAAATAAAAATACACCCATTACACGTCTGCAGCCCCGCCTCCGTTTTCAGATGTCTCCGTTTTCCATCATCCACACTGAGACGGAGCAGCAGCGTTTCAGAATGAAAACGGCCTCTCCAGCGTTTTCAAAACGCTCCGTTTTCGGCGCTCGAGAACTCCGGCGTAGTGTGGACGGTTGGCGTAACCGTAGCAAAACTTATGCGTTTTCAAACTAAAACGCATTAGTGTAAACGGGGCCTTAGTCTCTGCTAATGTGCTGCTGATCTGAATCCGGTGTGTTTGGTTAAGGAGACATGGAAAATATGCAGAGCTGGTGGTCCTCCAGGAACGTGGTTGAGAAACACCGCTCTACCGCAATACTTTTCTGATTGCAGAAATGCTTTGTAAGTCTGTGCTTTCTGGGAGTAAGCAAATGCTTTCTTATTCAGTCTGAAACTTTTCATAGAAGCAGTCCTTTTACAAGAGTACGTCAATGCAAAGGTTTTTTGTGAACCATAAAAGGTTTTCTCATGGAAACACAATACTTTGCGAAGGAAAACCATGGTGGCCAGGAGGGTTAAAATGAGCAGCAAGTTAAGAAAACACATATTCTAAAAAATGCTGGGTTATTTAAACCAAATTCTGGGTGTAATTTGGACTAAACCAATAGCTGGTTTAATATTTTTATATGTATTGAATTTATAGGGGTCAGTTGGCATCTCTGTGTGGAGTTTGCATGTTCTCCCAGTGTTCGCGTGGGTTTCCTTCCAGTTATTTGACATCACACACACTACAGAAATTTACAATAAATAGCACAGATCACAACGGAAATGTGTCAAAACAGTTACAAACCTGGCTCTCTTCCTGTTTATCATCAGTGGTGGTGTTGGAGATCTGGGGTCAGTTTTGGTTTATGCTAACATGCTGGTCATACAGTTTCTTGTTGTGTATTTAATTTTAAACCTAATAATCGGACAAATTGCACAATCGATGTTCATTTCAGTTGTGGTCTGCGCTATATTTGCAGCACGTTTCTGTATTTGCATATGTTGTGAGAATTTGTGTGTGTTTGTTCAGTAATTGATGAATATATTTTCTCAGTATGTTAGCAACTCTCTATTTGCACATTTTGTCTTAACTTGCAGTGCATTTAAGTTCTCGCAGCCACTGTAGAAAACGAATTACTTAAGAGTAGACAGAAAGATTCTTGAGGAAACGCAGTATTTTTGTAAGCAAACTCAATACTTTTTACAAGCGTACACAAACATTCTGTGAGCAAACAAAGAAACCTTGAAATTTAATTTGTCCTCAAATTTGTTTCCTTTAAGACTCAGTACATATTCTAATTCTAAAATAATGACAAGAAAAATGTTTATTTTTCTTTAGGGAACAACTTCACCATAATTAATTTTTTGTTTATTGTGTCCAGAAACAAAATTGCAGCTTATCCCTAAAAACATCCTCTTGACATGAAAAAAATCTTCACCGTTCCAAAAAATAGGACACGACAAGTCCAGATTTGTGTGAAAACACCCATCTTAAAGGCATCTTTAGCATTGAGCTGTCACACATTAAGACCGTAATGGAGTCTGAGATCAGCAGGACGCCTCGATTTTAAGCTGAGGCTCCAAAACCAGCTTTAAGAGTTAGCGAACAAGCACATTCACACAAAAACACACACAAAAGAGGGAAGACTTGGCATGTTCCGGCCCATCGGCAGCGGCTGGATCCTGGTGGATTATTCTCTGTCAGAGAAAGGCTTTAGAGCTCTCTAAGGCCAGGACAAATTACTGTTCTCTTTCAAGAGTAGGGGAGGAGGAAAAAAAACATGAGGGAAGTGTTGAAAAAGTAAAGCAGGGAGGAAGCGTCTGGGGTGGCCGAATATTAGCTTTAACCCAGACTCATCACTCAGACAAGAACCAGGAGAGAATTTATTAAACAAGCCTGGATCTTCTATTTCCTGCACATGTATGAAATATATAGAATATTCTAAATATATTATATAAATACAGCAATGGAAAAATTAAAAATTAGTATAAATACTCTCTGGATTGACAGTTTATAGTTATGTTCATGCATTCATTCATTTTACTTTGGCTCAGTCCTTTTATTTATCAGGGCTCACCACAGCGGGATGAACCGCCAACTTATCATGTTTTATACGCAGCGGCCTCCCAAACGCAACCCAGTACTGGGAAACACCCATACACTCACTTTCACACACACTCTATGGCCAATTTAGTTTATTCACTTCACCTGTACCGCATGTCTTTGGGGAGAATGAAGCACACAGAAGAAACCCACGTAAACACAGGGAGAACATGCAAACTCCACACAGAAATGCCAACTGGCCCAGTACAGGCTCATTCCAGCAATCTTCTTGCTGGGAGCGAAAGTACTAACCACTGGGCCACCGTGCCACCTTTATAGTTGTGTGTTGAACTTTATATTTTTTCCAGATAAATATAGATGACGTTTTCCTAATTAAAAAAAAAAAAAAAAAAAAAAAAAAAAAAAATATATATATATATATATATATATATATATATATATATATATATATATATATATATAAAAGCCCTGAAGGACAATATTGTAAACAGAATTCAGAACAGATCATATATAATTATATATTACATTACTGAAATTACATTTTGTTTAAAAAAAAAAAAAAAAAAAAAAAAAATCAAGTCCAAGGCACACAAAAAGTAAATGCAAAAAAAAAAAATAAAAGCCTTTATTAACATGGCTATTCGGTCACACTTTACAATAAGGTTCATTAGTTAATGGTAATTCATGCATTTACTAACATGAACAAATAATGAACAATACATTTACTACTGTATTTGTTCATGTTAGTTAACGTTAGTTAATGAAAATACAGTAGTTCATTGTTAGTTCATGTTAACTCATGGTGCATTTACTAATGTTAACAAGCATGGACTTGGATGTTGATAATGCATTAGTAAATGTTCAATTATGATTAATAAATGCTGTACATGTGTTGTTCATGATTAGTCCATGTTAGTAAATGCATTAACTAATGAACCCTATTGTAAAGTGTAACCGGCTATTCTTTAAAAACAGCAACTATGCGTTTCGGCAAAACTTGCCTTCATCAGGGTAACAATGTTCAGGTTTGTCTGGAATTCATTTGAATACTTGATGGTCACATAACTGATTGAATATCTAAACAACAGAAAACAGAAAATTATATAAACATAACACATTAACTACCCCTGAAGCACCTTTTGTTTGGACTTGTTTAAAATACCTTATTAACAGAACATAAACATCAATCAAAATGTACTTTAATAAGTAAGGGAAATTAATCAACAGATAAAATGTATGCATGTATGTATATATATATATATATATATATATATATATATATATATATATATATATATATATATATATATATATATATATATAGAAAGGTGATTTAAGTGACTTTGAATGTGGCATGGTTGTTTGTGACCAAACGGGCTGGTCTGAGTATTTCAGAAACTGCTGATCTACTGGGATTTTCACTCACAGCCATCTCTAGGGTTTACATAGAATGGTCCGAAAAAGATAAAATATCCAGTGAGTTGCAGTTCTGTGGGTGCAAATGCCTTGTTAATGCCAGAGGTCAGAGGAGAATGCCTAGACTGGTTTGAGCTAATAGAAAGACAACAGTAACTCAAAAAAGCACTCCTTACAACAACCGAGGTATGCAGAAGAGCATCTCTGAATGCACAACATGTCGAACCTTGAGGCGAATGGGCTACAGCAGCAGAAGACCACACCGGATGCCACTCCTTTCCCCAGGTTTCTTTGTTATATATAACAAAGAAATTATTATTTTTATTTTTGTTTTTATTTGATGAGCATATTTATATACGTGTGCACTACATTTTTTATATATGAATAATTATTAAAATTAAAATGATTATTTTTATTCATTTATTATTGTTGTTATTATTATAAATCTGAAAAATCTAAAACTAAAAGTACATATTTGATTATCACATTTCTCACAAAAAAAACAAATATAATAGCATAATACTGGCCTATAATACCAGACAATAGTGTAGTTTTTAATACATTCTTAAAGACACATAATTATTTTGTAAAATTTAAGCCTAAAATTTGCAATGCATTAAAAATACATGTGTAAAACGATTTTGAGAGTACTTTTCAGTCTTCTGAACTGAGTCTCCCTCACGCAGACTCTGAGCCAGCAGACCATCCTAACTGTTGAGCCTCGGATAGATTGAACAAATATTTAAAATGCCTTGAAGATAAAGAAAATACCTCCATGGTAACTATTCTCAATAGAATCATATCATGATAGCCTGAATTTCACATGTTTATACATCGGAACCGCTGTGCAAAAAAAATAAATAAAAAAATTACAAGCCTCATGCTGTGGTCTCAAACAGGTCCAGTGGCTTTTGGTGCAACTCCAGACAGAACCAGATACAAGCATGTGGCTTTTAATTTGGGATTAGCCCGTGAGTCAGTGCTTGGACCCACTCCGCTGCACAGGACCTAAAAGGGAACACCACAACCACAGCCACGGCCATGATGCATTTCTTTCCACTGCTGCCACCTTGGATTGTGACCAGGAAACTAATCCGTGCGGAATTGGAATTACTTAGCGAAATCCTAAAAGTCAACTCAGATGAAAACATTACCCATAAAAATAAAAAAGAGGTGGATGTGTTAAGTATTTAACTTTATTGGCAACAGTGGTAAAAAGAAAAGAAAAAGAGGAGAAAACCCCACACCAGTACTGGAACACAAATATTTGTAGTTGCATAAGAGGTCGTCTGTAATGGAGAGTTTACAGAATACAAGAAAGCACAGGGAAAATTCCGGAAACTGAGACAGAAATTGCAGGGAAGAATATAAATAATACAATAAATACTTCTGAACAGAACTGATATGTAAATATACAACATGATGACAAACGAAAGAGAAACTTCCATTACACCTTGAACAAATATGAAAATAAAGGACCAATTTGGTGTATTGAAAGAACAAAACTATTCGCCAAGTACATCCACTGAGTTTTCTTTTGAATTCTCCCTTCCATAACCGTTATTCAGTGTGTTAAGAATCCCTGATTTTAAATAACGCAATGTAGCATGATATATCAAACGTTCAAAGCAATCCCACTGCTATCTAACAGTATCAGTAAACATGGTGCATTTAAGCTCAATTCAAGTTGAAAATGGAGACATAATGAGATCTCTAATGAGAAAATGAGATCGATATATTCCTTTCTAGTAAGGTAAGTTCGCCTGCAATAAACAAAATTGATTAAGTGATTATATTATAATATATTCTACAGCCTGATATCCTGATTAGATTAATAAATACTGAAATGTTTTATTTCTATAGCTTGCTAATCGAAGAACATCAACAGGCCGATGCATTGGCTTTCAATTTAAGGCAGGCAAAAATACACAGTCAATAAATAAACACCTAATACTTGAAACAATCATCCATCCATCATCCTATCACACACTAGCCAAACTCAAACGAAATCTGATCCCTTTCAGAAGTAAACAACAAACATAAGCTCAACAGAATTAACACATTCTCCCATAAGAAAATATAAATGTAACATGGTAGCAAATGATATGCAAGTTGACCTACAGTAGACCCATCTTCAGAGGGCTATACGCGACAACTGTCGGCAGGTCATAAAGTAACTCTCTTTTTCTTGAAGTCAAAGCTCCAGCTGTTGCACGTCCAATATAACCAGATGGTTGTAGATGGCTTTTTTTTTTAATATGTGCAGGTATTGTTCCAATGTGGTAAAGCTGAAAGTGATTTACATCTGAAGCCTCTGTTTGCTGGTGAAGTGGCCAGAAAGTTAACCAATCCTAATTTGAACCACTGTCATTTTCTCCTACTGTTAGATAAACAAAAGGAAAAACGAAGTAAAAATTATATAAAATAGCTATTTTTAGGGAACAGTCAGCCTCTTTTGTTTATAAAAAGTGTAGACTAATTTGATTAATCTGCCATTGTTTAGCTATTGAGATTTTGTTTGTTTTCATGATTAGTAAAATAAGGTCTGCGGTGAACATTGAAGTTGTGTTCTATAGTATAAACTAGCTACTTACTAGAAACTTACATTTTTAAAATACACATAAATCCTTTCAAATTCATACATTTGGCATAAGCATAGTTAATCATGTATTATTTCTCACTCGTGAATTGAAATGCCAAGTCATTATAAAAATCTTTAAGGAACATGTCACTTTTTTGGAAATATGTTCATTTTGTTGGAGTTAAACTGTTAAGTTTTACTAGTTTTTAATATATTTAGCTTAGTTTAGCTTAGCATAAATCATTGAATTGGATTAGACCACTAGCATCTCGCTCCAAAAAAGTTTTGATAGATTTCCTTTTTAAAGCCTGCTGCTGCCATGGTACGGCAGCAACGTTGCTTGATTATTATGCTAGAGTGAGAGTATAGTTCCCAGCCATATTGAACTAGAAAATAGCTACTTTTCATTTTCTGTTGGCCTTCGTACGTACACAAAATAACCACAAAAGAGTTAAAGCTTATTTTACAAGTCGGCTAGATTTAAAAAGTTGAGTATTATCTTTTTAAAAATCCTTTCAGCTTAGCTTAGCATAAATCATTGAATTGGATTAGACCATAAGCATCTCACTCCAAAAAAGGTCTGTTCATTTTCATAGCCTGCTGCAGCTATGGTATGGCAGCAACGTTCCTTGATTATTAAGGTGGAATGAGGGTATAGTTCCCAGCCATATCGGCCAAGAAAATAGCAACTTTTAATTTTTTGTTGGTCTAAGCATGTACACAAAGTAACTACAGCAGGGTCATAGCTTATTTTGTAAGCCACCTGGAGTTAAACAGTAAAGTTTTACCATTTTGTTCAAAATCCATTCAGCTTAGCTTCGCATAAATCATTAAATTGGATTAAACCATTAGCATCTTGCTCCAAAAAAGTTTTGATCATTTCTTATTTAAAGCCTGCTGCCGCCATGGTATGGCAGCAAAGTTCCTAGCCATATCGGCCTAGAAGATAGTAACTTTTTTGTAGTTACTTCATGTACTTACTAAGACCAACAGAAAATGAAGAGTCAAGCTTTAAATTGGAAAATTATCTAAACTCTCTTTGAATTATATGCTAATGGTCTAATACAGTTCAACAATTTATGCTGAGCTAAAAGTGCTTCTGCCAGACCCAGAGATAAGCTGAATGTGTAAAAACAATTGTAAAACACAACTGTTTAACTCTAGGTGACTTGTAAAATGAGTCTATTTACAAAAAAAAAGAGGAGTGTTCCTTTAAAGTCATTGATAAATTTGACGTCTTTGCAATTATGGCTGCAGCACTTCATTGTCCAATTGGAAAGAACAGATCTGATTGAGATCTGACTGAGCAAAATGAGACTTTTATCTTAATTCTAAGTTGAAATATTCAGAAAACCATTGTATGGATGCAACGGTGCAGCATGGATCTGAATCCGAGGTCAGTTGGACATGAATTATGAGCCTATCCATGGTGGCTTTGCTTTATGTTTCTTGTTAAAAAGACGTATGAATGCTAAACAAAGCCCTAAAACTCTAGACTGTAATTTCGGGGCTTGGTGGCTGAGGGTAGTTTGTAATCACAGACCGAGCGGTTAGCAAGAACAACGTGCTTCTGCTGCTTATAGGCAGCGCCACTGAGTGTTGATAAACAGTCAAGCTTTCTAAGCTCCAGCTGGACGGAAAGAGACACCAGTTGACATTACACCCCCAACTTCAACCATCATGGAGTGTGCAAAGCTGAAAG
Source organism: Danio rerio (assembly GCF_052040795.2). NCBI lineage: Eukaryota > Metazoa > Chordata > Actinopteri > Cypriniformes > Danionidae > Danio > Danio rerio. The sequence goes on along the minus strand of NC_141029.1, from coordinate 30,071,544 downwards.
CTTCGAAGATTTAAGACAAAAATGGCAAAATACTTAAAGTGCAATGAACTTGTAATAAATAAAACAGAACAAATGTAACAATGCAATCGCCTTGGAAAAGTAAAAAATAAAAAGTTCTACGCACATTTATTTTTATGTTCAGCCATCGAGATTCAAGGGTCTTCGGTATTGTAGGTGAAGGGAAGCCGAACATGACGACCATCTTGCAGCGCTCATTTTCACCCAACCATTAATGGATTAGAAGCTCTATTTGTGTCCAGAGATTGGTTTGAATCATCGCTCTTGGATTGTGAGTCTGCCAGAAAGTGCATTATTTTACATCTGTCAGTGAGAGTGTGTTTATGTGCAAGTGTGCGAGCGTACTTTGCCTGTATTTGTCGGTTGGCCCTGGCTGTCATTTGGTAGATGAAAGGGAAGGGTAAATTGGTATCATTATGAAGCCACTGCTCTTCGGAAGCTGAATTATTGTCTCTGTGCGCATCTCTCTCAGGTGAGGGAGAAGGTAAAAAAGCTCCTCTGTTTCTCGGTTTTGACAGAGCACTTTCACTGAGGGAGCACAGAGTCTTGTGGTACAGCAGCTCTTAGACTTCATTAGCACAGTTTTGCTCTTGGTAATGCGTCTCAGGTGTCCAGCTCGAAGCAGTCCAGCACCTCGTCGTCAGGGCTGTCGTGAGGACCGTGTCTCTTCCAGAATGACGCCGGCTTCTTGTGCAGCTCTCTCCGAACGCACCGTGGGCATGGCTGAGCTCGCATTCGGCACTCGGCGTGGAAGACGGCTCCACAGCCCTCGCACCTGCAGCCAATACACAAAAGAGCACTGATGCTTTATCCAAACATTTACTGATACCCGGAAAAATCTTTATCCTGTCTGAAACACTTAGGGCCCTATCATACACCCGGCGCAATGTGGTGCAAGGCACGGCGCAATACTTGTTTGGTAGTTTTAACTTGGCGCAAGAGTCGTTTTGAGGCGTTGCGCTATGCTGTTTAAATAGCAAATGCATTTGCGCTCATTTGTGCGTCCATAGGCGTTCTGGTCTAAAAAGGAAGGCGTTCTGAGGCAGACTGCTGGCGCCTCACTATTTTGAGAAACTAAAATAGACTTTTCATTAGACCAAAACAAACCCGGTCTAAACTCCAGCGCAGAGTTGCGTCTAGCTTACACACTGCTTAATACGCACAAGAGAGCAATAGGCAAATATCTTTACATATGAAAAAAATTTAATATTAAGGATATATATAGGATATAATAAGAATAGATATAGGATTAAAAAGGATTAAAGTATTACAAAACATATTATTTTCTAGCCTACATAAATATGAAAAATCCACTGCTTTTATGTCTTCTTCATCTCGGGAGGCTTTTTCTTTCTTTTTCTGCTTTTGCTTTTGTTTAATGTTATTATTATTAGCAGTATTATTTATTATATCCATATTTATATTTGTTTTATTAAAAACAAGCTTAGATTTGCCCACCTGTCAGGTTTTAGACCATATGGGGCACAGCATGTGTTTTAGGATATAACTCAGGTTTTTGAACTTATTGTTGTTCATTTATTCGTTTGCTGGAAATTAAAACTGAATTTAGAAATAGTTTTGAAACGAATATTTGCGCTTAACAAACAAAATTATTCATTTATAGACTAATTGATGTCTGTGCGTAAAGGTTTCCCTATCCACGAGAGCAAAAGTGAAAGTGATCCAATATCTCTCATTCTCACGCAGTAGATGCTCTGTTTAACAGTTTTCTGTTAAAAAAAACTGTAAACTGTTTGCTAGTGAAATGCTTAGTTTTTCCACTTAGACTTACTTTACGTCCTGTAAATAGCGAATGCGCTTATGGCGCAACGCAGCTGGCTCTTAAAGGGAATGGGAGATGAGACTCTAATTGGTTTATTCGGTTTATTCTCAAAACACACATATAACTCATAAAGAAAATAAACTCAACACTTTTAGACCATGCGCCTTGGCGCAAAGCGGATTTTCCCGTCTGTAAATTAGCAAAAATGCGTTCTGACACGCCCTGAATGCGTTTGCGCCCTGCGTTTTGCGCTCTGCGCATGGACCGTCAAAATAGAGCCCTTAGTCTGGCGTATTTAATAAATTATCAGTAATTTATGAGCAGCAAAAGTGTTTGCTAAAATTGTTATAAAAATTAGGAAAAGTCATGAACACTGTACTAGACCCTACATTTTCAGACATTTTAATAATGTGGAATAATTAACAAAAATGAATTTGTAAGTACTCATGAGTTATGTAAAAATTAAAATCGACATCAGGTCAATGTCAGGTTGCAATGTGGCAAATGATGACAGCAATTGATGATGATGTCTAAATGCCGTTATTAGTTATGAGACTGCAGAATGTTTCGCCTAAAGGAATAGTTCACCCCAAAACAAAAACTAACTCAAGAACGGAGTTTCTTTCTTCTATTGAAAACAAAAGAAGATTTTTTGAAGAAAGGTGAAATCCACTGACCTCCATAGTAGGAAAAACCAGCCTGATCTCACAAGAAAACATAAGTATTTTACGTTTTGTCAGTTTAGTGGCTAATTCGTATGGGTTCAGTGGTATGAAAATGTCAGATTTAAAAATGGAGGTGTGGCACCCAACTTTACCCCTAAACCCAACCATAGTTGGATGATGAGCAAATCGTACTAAATTGTACGAATTAGATCGTATAAATTCATACGAATTAGCCACTAAATCATAAAGTTACAAATTGCCATGAGATTGCGTTGGGAAAACAGATATGGAAGCCAACTGTTACAGGAACATGTTTGAAAATATCTTCTTTTGTGTTTAAAAGAAAGCAAATACTTGTTTTTTAGTGAACTTTCCTTTTAAAGAAGAGTTGCCCAAAGTAGGGCCTGCGGGCCAAAGCTGGCCCATTGTAACCTTCAATTTGGCCCACCATCCCATCTGAGAGGAGAAGTGAGAATGGTTCGAGAGAGTTGGGGAAAATGGCTTTAACAGAGATCGTCAATTAATTTAGAGTTACCTTTTTTGTTTGTTTGTTTGTTTGTTTGTTTTATTGCAGAGCTACAAAAAAGCAAACTGAAATGAAATGTAAATGAATCTGATTTTTTAAAATGTAAATCCTGTCACTCGATGGATAGAGGGCTATGAAGAAGACATCAGTGAGCAAATCAAGGCAAAAACTAGTCTAACTCTATTCTGTTATAAATGAGATTGTTTTTAAAGTAATACGTCCATTATGAACTGTAAAAACACATACTGAATTAGTTAATATAAAGCAATATTTTCTAGTATTTTTTAAAATATTATTAAATAAATAAGGAATTTACCCATGGCAACTATATTTACCTTAGGCCCACTAGCCTCAATCAAGTTTGGTTTTTGACCTTTCATAAAAAAGTTTGAGCAACGCTGCTTTAAAAACAAAGTCGACCAAGACATAAATTATTATATTATATTTATACAATATAATATATGGCGCAGTGGGTGGAACTGTCGCCTCACAGCAAGAAGGTCGTTGGTTAAAGCCCCTGCTGTGTCAGTTCTCCCTGTTTTTACGTGGGTTTCCTTCGGGTGCTCCGGTTTCCCCGACAAGTCCAAAGACATGTGGTAAAGATGAATTGAATAAGCTAAATTGGTGTGAGAACTCATGTATGGGTGTTTTCCAGTAATGGGTTGCGGCTGGAAGGCCAACCACTGCATAAAACATATGCTGGATAAGTCAAATCACTTTTATTGTTATTTGACTTATCCAGCAGAAAGTTGGTGGTTCGTTCCGCTGTGGCGACCCCTGATGAATAAAGGGACTGAGCCGAAGGAAAATTAATGAATAAATGAATTTAATATATATATACATATATTTATATTCTAAATAAAATTAAAATAGCATTTTTTTACATTTTTACATATTAATTTACTTTTATTTAATATTTGTTTACATTTTTGGAATTTAAAATAACAATTTAAAATGTGGTTTATTCATGTGATGACCAAGCTGAATATTCAGCATGGTTTCATCATTGTCACATAATCCTTCAGAAATCATCCAAATATGTCGGTTTGGGTCACTACAATAAAAGTAAAAACACAAATTGCTTAATATTAACCAGAAAATCAAACTTTCCAAGGTTAAAATAGAATCTAAATCCCAGTAATTTTGAGGCCAACCGCAACGTGACATGGGAGTGCGGTTTTCCCCGCATACCAAATTGATTGACAGGTGCCATGTCTCCGTATTTACATGTATACACATGTCCACAGAACTGTTTTTTGCAAATAAACTGGGATTAAAAAATCTGTTACAACTCTAAGATTTTTAAAGTTTTATAAATTTAAAACATTTAAAAAAAAAAGAGCATGTCATAATGTAATAGACACTAAAATCGCTAATCCTTAACCGCTATAATCACCAAGGATGCATGTGGTCAGTAAACAAGCATATATGAGTGTGTTTATACTGCAAATAGCATTTGTGTGAGACTCATCATTTCAGAAAGGCTTGAATAAACTCCACCACATATACATGAAATAAACTCACTTGGTATTTTTGACCACTGAACTGTATTTAAACTTGTCTCTGTGTCTGTGTCTATCACTGACTGCTGTTTATCTGACGTAACGCATGATGAGAAGCAGGCACACGTGGGAATTGTGGGCAGGGAGAAGCAGCTCATTTGCATTTAATGCCACAGGCTACAAAAACAGCTACTCTGTAGCAAAACGGGTAGATTCTGGAGGCTATAATATAATATCTGATTGGTATTTTAAGCTAAACTTTACAGACACATTCTTGAAACACCAAAGGCTTGGCTTACATCTTGTAAAATGGGAAAAATATGTGCCCTTTAAATGATAAACATCTAGAAAATGTATTCAACACATTGTCTTTATTATCACTCTATTGATCTTCCTGAACATAAGTGTTTTTTTTTTTTTTTTTTTTACTGACCCAGAACATTTGTTGTATGCATGTTTACATACACATGCATGTCCAATTATGTGTCTACTTATATGCATGCTAAAAATGTTCCTCTCAGTCTATATAAAAATCCCAGAACAATAAAGAGCGCATGGGCTTCCTCTAAAGGAAAACAACTTCTTTCTGTGAACCATCATGGGCGGCAGTAGCTCAGTGGTTGAAGTTATTGAGCTGCCAAGCCAACAGTTAAACCAAGATGACAGTTGGCCAAAAGGCTGTGCCATACTAACCAGAAGTACTACTGGTGGTCCATTCAAAAAACACTCCACACTTCACATTAAACATTGCAACAACCTTATTTTGACTAGCATTTACAAACTAAATTCTCCTAATGTAATTTCTTCCATATAGAGGAATAGACCACCAATGTACAGTATCACAGTTTGAAGCACGTCCAACATGAATAAAACCCGAACGCATGCTAACAAGATAATACTAGCTGACTGGATGTCTATTTTAAATTGGCCTCTATAAATAAATAATTCTTTCCAACAGTAAGGATCTGAAAGGGCTGTAGGGCTGAGGCTGTTGCTCATTGGAGAGGTGTGGTGGAGTTTATGGATTTACAGTGGGGTGTGGAGACACCTTCTGCTCTTATGACTGCATACTAGTGCCCTATTGAGCATGTACTGTTACAGATACAACATGAAGTGCACACAAACACACCCAAAACATTCGAGAAAAACTAAACAGATCACACAGGAAATCAGTTAGTGCAACACCTGGATCCAGCTGTACTAACAGACACACTCAAACTGCCCAAACAGATGCAACTGGGTCTATCAGTGAATCAAACAGGTGCTCATAGATGGGATATGAAACAATTTCAATAAAAATGATTTATTTCTTGATGAATTTTGTCATATTTAAGTAAAGAGGGAAAAAAATCTAAATGTAATTTTTTTTTCAGTGCAGGGCAAAAATTAACAGCATCCAAAATAAAAGTTTGTATTGACATAATATATGCATGTGTAATTATATGTATATAAAATGTAAATGTGTTAGAAACAAAACTATACAAAACTATGTTGTGGCATAGATATTTAAATTTATATATAATTTATATTATATACATGTATATTATTACATATTGCATGTCTAATCTACATCTAATCTACATTTTCTTAAATGTATGCGTGTATTTATATAAACACAATAAATACACATTGTACACACACATATTATGTCAAAACAAACTTATTTTGGATGCAATACATTTATACTATACACTAGTTTTTCTGATATATAGACTTTTCTTTCGATTTATATAAATCAGATATTTTAAAATTAATATGTAATACTTAAAATATATGTACTGTAAACATGCATTTTTTTGTAAATATAACACAATTTTGGAATGCTTAATTGTTTGTTACTATTTAATTATCCAACTAAATATGAACAGCGGTTCATTAGGCATCAAAATGTAAGTTAGTCTATTAAAGTGCAGCTCCAAAATTTATTAAAAATATTTATTATCATTTAAATCTTTATACTCTGAAATCACCAAATTTCATTTATTAGTTTAAATTTAATTTAAATTTCATTTTGCAAAAATATTTTGTTTAAGCTTTATGGAATGTTTTTCACCCCTTTTTGCCCATTTTTTTTTAACCATAAGTACTTAAAACATTAATATAGACACTTTGACATAATATGCTTTCTATGTATATCAAACCCTTTTGTAAATTTTTTCTGACACAAAAGGGCTTTCTCATCTATGACATACAGAATATACAGTTGAAGTCAGAATTATTAGCCCCCTTTCATTTTAATTATTATTATTTTTTTAATATTTCCCAAATGATTTTTAACAGAGCAAGGACATTTTCACAGTATGTCCTGTAATATTTTTTGTCTTCTAGAGAAAGTCTTATTTGTTTTATCTCGGCTAGAATAAAAGCAGTTTTAATTTTTTAAAAGCCTTTTTAGGGTCAAAATTATTAGCCCCTTTAATATATATATATATATATATATATATATATATATATATATATATATATATATATATATATATATATATATATATATATATATATATATATATATATATATATATATATATATATCTCGATAGTCTACAGAACAAACCATCATTAAATAACTTGCCTAATTACCCTAACCTGCCTAGTTAACCTAATTAACCTAGTTAAGTCTTTAAATGTCACTTTTAGCTAAACACTAGTATTTTCAAAAATATCTATAAAAATATTATTTACTGTCATCATTGCAAAGATAAAATAAATCAGTTATTAGAAATGAGTTATTAAAAATATTGTGTTTACAAATGTGCTGGAAAAATCTGTTAAACAGAAATTGGAGAAAAAAAATAAACAATTATAATGATTCTGACTTCAACAGTATAATAACTTTTTAGCATTTGCTTCAACACTGCTTCTACATTGGTCTTTTCCTATAGGTATTTAAAAATACAGAGCTTCTTATTTTGATCGTTAAATAAAAGCATAATAGAATTCAATATTCAAAAGCATTTTAATATGAAATAAGGTATAATATCTTCACTATCTCATCTAATTCAATTTAAAAGTCAACACTTGAGCTGTCGAAACCCTAACCAATAGTGACTGAGTTTTTATCAGTGTTGCCGTGAGAAGAGCTATGTTTAAACAGCAGCATCTGTTCTGGGAACTGCACTCCACTTCGCTGGAGAGTCCGAAAAGCTTCTAGTCACACTACTGGTATGAAGAGACCAGTTTATCAGCTGAAGGCCATAAGCGGACAATACACACATTCTGAAAAAAGCTGAGATGCTGAAGGGGATTAACTGTTCCTTATACAGGGTGGCTTATTATCACCTTGCCATCACTCCTTAATACACTGCCTTCTGGGTGTCACTAACATGAGACAGAGGCTAAACAATCCTCAGCACTAGTGTCAACTACACCTGTACTCACTCTCTTCATAATGTACACTGCTAGCATCAGTAAGTTTTTTTTTTTTTAAATTAGATTTAGATTTATTAATAATATCATTTATTATTAGTTTTTGTTCTTAAGGTTAAAAAGACAGCATTTATTTAATCAATAATACTGTAAATATATAATTAAATATTAATTAAATAATTGTGAAATAGTATTACAATTCAAAATGACTGTTTTCGTATTGTATTTAGTTTAAAATTGTATTTATTCCAGTAATTTAAATAAAAAATTTTTTGCATAATTACTCCAATCTTGAGTGTCACATGATGCATCAGAAATTATTATTATATATGAATTGCTGTTCTATTAGGATCAGTTATTATTGGTACTCAGTCGTTAACACAGGTTCTTTTAGTTATCAATGTTGACATTTTTTTCCTGCTTCACAGTTTTGTTTAAAAAAAGGAAAAAAGTTACTCATTTAACCTTTTAGGATTTATTGGTAAAAAGAAAGTTCAGAATAACAGTATTGTTTTTGATTACAATAGAAATGTGATTGAACAATTGAATGTGTCATTAATACACAACAGTAAATACATTTTTATTTTCACAACAATAATAAAAATAATAAAGGCTTTTTTTTGCAGTAGATGATCAGATTATAATAATTTCGGAAGTGAGTATGATGCTGAAAGTTCAGAAATAAATTACATTAAAAACTACATTTAATAACTAAAACAGACATATTATATTGTAATAATATTTCATAATTGTACAATAATTCTGATTAAAAAATGCAGCTTTGGTGAGCAGAATAGGCTTTTTTTTAAAGAACATTGTTTTTAACGGATTCCAAACTGACCAGTGGTGTATATCTCACTTTGAGACTACTAATTGCAACTTAATTGTTTATTTTTTGGGGCCAATTTATGCATCGACTTAGAATTAACCTTCAAATGTCTTTGTAAACCAATGTCTACGAGTCTTACCTTTTGGTGGCATTCTCCTGGAAGGGGTAGATGACCTGGCCAGTGTGGCAGAGCTCACAGATAAAGCCCTTCTCTCGGCACAGACTACAACTGTACACATGAGAGCTGGCAAACTTGATTACCTTCGAGAGAAAGGGAGCAAGCTTTCCATCAATGACCTGCAGGAAAGAGAACGACAATAAAAATAGGGGTTAGATGTACATGTTCCAAGACTATATGAACAAAACAAGAGACATTTCACATTTAAGGTATACATTATATTGACTACACAGTTATTTGTGCTAGAAGTAAGGATGATAACCTACACAATTCCTAAAAACAAGATCAATATTTTTCAGCAAACACTGATACGAATACCAATTTAAAAAATCTAGTTAGCTTTGTTTACTATTGCAGATTAATAGTTTTAAAATCACTTTAACTGTTTAAAATAGCTTTAAATAAACCCATTGTGTTATTTTAAAGGCTGCTAATTTTGCTTTGGAGGTCTCTTACAAGTTGTCATGCATCCAAGTTCAAAAAACATTTTAAATTTCCTCATGATATACTTTCCATTAACATATTCTGCACTAATTGGTCAGATGGTGCAGTCTGTTGTGATTGGTCTACCGCTTACAACATGCCGTAACCAAAATCTGAATTTTAGCTTCCATGTTTTGATTTTGAAGAGATCTTTCCTAACTTACAAGTTTGTCCCTTTGTAAAGAAACACTGGAAGAACATTTTTGATTAACCCAAATCCCCAGGTCAAACAGGACTTGGGAATTGATTTACAGAATATCCAATCACACATACTTTTGTTGAGACTATGGCCAATCAGGTATGTTTAGATTAGTCACTGCTGAAATTGCTAGAGCTTAGTTTATTGCAGGGGTCACAAATATTTGTCCCGGAGTACCAGTGTCCCTGCAGAGTTTAACTTTAATCTGCCTGTAGGTTTCAAGTATACCTGTAATACCTTGATTAGCTTGTTCAGGTGTCTTTGATTAGGGTTGGAGCTCTGCAGGACACCGGCCCTTCAGGAACAAGTTTGGTAACCTGGCTTGGTGCATAGTAAGTGCTCACTTCAGTGAGGGAAAATCAGTAAAACTGTCCATTTGTACAACACTGAATGTCAAAATTCTGTAGAACGGATTTTATATTTACAGTAGCAACATAGTTCATTCAAAACTGAAAATTGTCATAATTTACTCACTCTTAGCTTGTTACAAACCAGTTTGACTTGCTTTCTTTGTGTCTACACAAAAAGTTGGAAACCTGCAGCCACTGTCTTCCACAATTGTTGTTTTTCCTACTATAGAAGTGAGTGTTTACAGGTTTTCACCTTTCTTCAAGGTGTCTTCATTAGTCTTTAACAAAATAAAGAAACTTACAAAACTTACAAATGGTTGAAGATATGCAAATGTGAGTAAATAATAAGTAATTGTGCATTTTTGGATGAACTTTCCCTTTAAAGATGGTGATAATTCTATTTGTAGCAGAAATGTGATGCAAATGAACTAAAAAGCAGAGCAAAATAGGATTTGTTAAACATTGTCAACAATTATATTTGGATTCTGCTGAGCATTCTGGAAAAATCTTTGCTGGTCTACTTATAATAATTCACCATGAGGAAAAAAGCGAATGGAGGTGGAACCAGGGGAATAGTGAAAGTGTAAACCACGATCCAAACAATTCAGCTGTCAAAAAGGCTTTACTAAATGTGTTCAACAGCTATAAGAGTTGAGCAGGTTCAAAAAAACTTATGCTTGAATAAAAAAAATAAATAAACTCCATTATGAAAAGACAGTTATCCTTATGTTAACAGTTAGTGGTTATCTGAGATGTTTAGCGTCTGGACAAACACTCATGGACAAGCTGCAATGAGTGAAAAGTACGAAAAAAAAAAAGACATCACATCAGGAATTCGCATGAAAACTAATGAGAGTGGGGGGGTTGGCTATGGATTGAGGGTGGGGTAATTCCTTTTGGGAGACTGTTTGCAAAAAATAATATGTGAATGCCATTTATCGGCCAGAGTAGTTAAAAATCGGCCCGGTCTTTGAAAGTGGGATGCTGAAGAAGCCGTATTGTGGGTAGCTGAATGAAACAGGGGAAGGGGCCTAGACCTCCAGTGCATATTCACCAAGGGGGCAGAGACAAGTGGCTACACCTGGCAGCACTGCAGCACACCAATTAAAGGGCCTGCCAGCATTCTTCAGCCCTTCCACAAGGAGCCAGCCAAAGAATGGAGGAGGAGAAGAGGGGACAGTGGAGCAGAGAGGAGAGCTTGGGAGGGTGGGACGGGAAAGGCTTGGGGGGAAAAAGAAAGAATAAAAGAAGGACCACCGCGGTCTCCCACGAAAGACGCGCACGCGCACACACACATACGCAGCGTGAGTGGGGAGAAGAGGTTGAAAAGGGGAAGGTTTGTGTGGGAACAGAGAATCTAGATATGGTGGCCATGGCAAAGTTTTTGGAAGATGTGTTCAGTCACTTGAAACATGGTGTGTAGAGTAAACATTTACATCAAGCAGACACTTTTAGCCCACTTAGAGTCAATATAGTCAAGATGCAAGAGTTAGCAGTCTTTCTTTTTTAATTAAATTCAATTCAATTTCAGTAGCTTTATAAATGCACACATTAAAATACAATAAAAGACAGAAAGAGTTAAGGTGTCGAGTATATGGTGGACAGTACAGCAGTCAGGCATAGTTAACCTGCAGTTATACAATAGTGAACTTTCAAATAAGTGATGCATGTAATACATTTTCAATGAAGTGATCTAATCAACAAAATAATTTACAACAAATGTGTGTTTTGCTTTTCCTGGAAATCCAACCCATTACTAGAGCACCACTCTACTGTTTGAGCTTAAGTTTATTGGGGTTGTACAAATTCTATAGTCTTTTTTTTTTTTTTGCTCCAGGTTAAACCATGAACAATTCTAAGAGGCATTAGCAAAACAAACACCGCTGCTATTCATGGAACATATGTAATAAGTCATAAATTATTCTCAAGCTTGGTCTGTTGGGATGGATTGCTTTCTTTTCACAAGAGATCCACTCTAAAATGCATTGTCAAGCTGTCCAGGAATACCTTATTCAGGCAATCTAAGACAGATTGCTTTAGCGTGGATCAAAACTCAAACACAATGCAGATTTGGATTTATGATCTAGTGTGTAATATTGTAAGATGACTTATAATATAATATGAGGAACAAAATAATAACCTTAATTGCCTTTAATGTTAACTTGTGTTTTACATTTGAAGGTGCTTAATTAAGGTAAAAAAAGAAAAGAAAATGCAAACATGGTTATCAATTACATGCACTGAATTTTCATTTCATCGTGTCATTAAAAAATCATAGAGGGAAAAATACACCATCCACCACTTTCAATGGACTGAAGGCCAAAAGACCCATGCTACTATAAAGCAGTCACTGCCCATTGAACACCGAGGGGATGTTGTTGGCAGGCTTTCTCAGTTAGAGGTATCAGGAGAGCCTTTAACCATCCATCCATCAAGTAGTTTTCAGTTCAGACACCCTTGTTTTTCTCTGACCGGGGCTGACAGAACCCTGAAGGCAATACCCTGCCTTTTCCCTTGTGGAGGAGTAATAAAGCAAGGCATTAAGAAAACGCTGCAAGCCACCAATCAAAGTGGTGGGGTGAGCACACTTGCCGTCCTTTGGTAAAGATGATATATACTCCCCTTGATCAATGCTGGCAGTGGGTGTAATTAAGCAATTCAATAATTTAGCAGGGACTGTGAACAAAACAGCAAGTACGCTTGGGTGAACCAGGCTTGATGGAGCGGGACTCTGAAGAGCTAAAGGGCTGTTAAAGAGAGTAACTGACAACTTAATGGAAGTGTGAAATGTCAAAGTGTAAAATGAGTAATTAAACACAAGGACGTCAATAAAATAGTTTATGCCCATCGAATGAAGCTAAAGATCATGTTTGGATAATCTCAAAATCAGGCTAGACAACATTGGGATAGTTATAGGAACTAGTCAGCAGTTGCCGGTTGCACCAGCAGTGTGTAAGTTAAAACGTAGCCTAGGTATGACTTAAGGGACAATAAGTGACTAACTCACACATTACGAAATATTTTTGTGTTGCACAACTGAACTTAGTTTAAATGTAATGCTATCTTTTCCAAATCATCTTTTGCAACCCTACCCAGTCCAGTCTCCCAAGAGCCTTGATGTATTCACATCATCACTATGAACTCTAACCTATGCCAACATGTAGTTTCTTGCTACTTATCAGATGTAGCTACATATCATTTAAGTTGAGGAAAAAAATAGAAAAAAGCAACATATATATGCTAAGGCTAACATGAGCTTTCTGTATGTGTACATGTTGAAACGCTTTAAGATTCTGTGTCATTGTTGGAAATGTCATGCATTTACTCAATTTGCATACACTAACACTGCTAGTTCTAATTGTGATTGGTTAGACTATTTCCTGTTTGGCTTCAAGGACACATGCATGCCAATGCCAACAGACTGAAAATATTAAATATGTCGACAATACAGTATTATTACAATATTGTTTTTAAAAATGTGCACTATGTCTGAGTGTAAACATTAAGGAACATTGCAGGATTTTATTTTGATTGAAAATGGTGTCATGTGCATACCCCCCCGGCACAATGAAATCCATGTTAAAAGTCTTTTACTACAACTCTTAAACTGAAAAAAGCTGCCATAAAAGTGGCCAACACATGTATCAAAGCTGGACAGCTCACTAAAAACAGCATCTCTGTGGCTATTGCGGGGGGCATGTGAGATGTCTGCCAAATCAATTCCCCCTAAATCCCCCACCTTTTGCTCCTGTCTTGCATGTGCTTTGTCGTCAGCTGCTTAATCCCCTAAAACCACAGTTTAGCGCCTACTTCTTCATCCCCTCCTCAGCCCTGGCCCTAATGTCCTTGCTTGCTCCATTAAACGGCAGAGAAAGGGCCCAGATTAGACAGATAAAAAGAGTGTGAGCTCTGTTTGGATAACACCCTCCCTGCCAGCCCCTCGCAAAACAGGATTACAACCAGCGTGTGTGAGGAAATAAAAAAGGAAGCGTTTCAACCAGGGTACTATGCGAGATGGGCACAAGAGAAACAACATGGAAGTTCTTCACATATTTGGCCCATGTGAAAGCATTCGAGCAAGCGCCAAGCAGGCATCCCATTGAAGATGAATGATTTTATGAGTATACTTAAAGCTGAAGAACATAAAATTCCAATATGTTCATTCTGAAAACCTGAGCGTTGCCACTTGAACTCAATTAAGAGCATTTTGTTGGCACGACTAACACTGTTGCCTTTGGTGTAATGCAGATGATAAAATTAGCGTTTATACAGCACTCGCCCATATTGTTGCAACTTTTCCTACTCTTCCAGTGGAGATATAAAACAAAAGGCAATGGCCCAACAAAGTTGGCTTATCAGCAAGTCTTGCGCAAACAAATACAGTCAATGGGCTCTTTTTTTAAAGAAGACCAAAACCAAGGGCTAATTGTTATGGGTAAATGGGAAGAGCATTTGGTTTTGTTTGGAGTTTTGCTGCATGGAGACAGTTCAGCATTCAGTGACCTCGACGTGGAGGGCGAGCATTCCTGAGCTGCGAAAGAACTGGCATTAAGTAGCAACACTAAAAGAAAATGGCTCCTTAATAAGGTAAGCCAATTAAGAAGCTGAAAGAGAAGGTAATGTGACATGAATGGGAAATGCCTCAAAATTGGGCTAGTGGGGGGAGAGAGCATAAAGACCTTGAGGTGAATGCTATGATAAAAAAGTACACAAGAAGTAGGACAAAGTACTGACAGTACAGAGAGCATGTAAGGCATTAAGGACTGCGCTGGTCCACATAAAAAAATGTTGATGAATTTAAAGACAAAAAAAAAAGCAAACAACATTCTACCGTTTAAAAGTATTTGTAGACAACCAGACTGAAAATATTGTACTCGGTTTAAAGCCCCATAAACTGAAATATTACTCCTGGAAGTCTGGATTATTTGACTAAAAAGACTTCAGTTAAATTTTTCAATGCTGCAAAAATGTAATAATAATACTTATATATTATGTAATAATAATAATAATAATAATATATATAAAATTTAATTAATGTGCAGCAAAAACATTGACATGTAAAACTGTGTCAAGCAATAGGATGTTGGGGAAGAATAGAAAGGAATGGAGGCAGAGGCAGGACTGTCACGCTTTGTTTTTCTGCCTGTTGCTCCTGAATGGCAGTAATTAGTCAGTTGGGTAGGGGGAACACAGGGTGGAGAGGGACTCCAGCCTCCCACCAGGAGACAGAAGGGAGAGGGATGTGGGACAGGAGAATAGATGTTCTGAGAGCAACAGAAAAATAAGGGCAGGGGTCATTCCTAAGAAACAGAAGAGTGACAAAAATTCAGCCTCGACAGAGGGGGGTATGAAGAACAGCAAATAGAAAGCAGCATAAGGAGAGAACTGTTTCCAGTTTCCATGGTGTACAGTCATGTCTAAAAGTTTGCAAACAGCATTTCATTTTGAATTAATAACAATTATAGAGGAAGACATTTCTAACTTGTTTTTGTCACATCTTATTCATCATATTCATTTAACTTTAATGGGGAGGAAACAGTTTGTAAAACCCTTAGTTGAAATTAAACATAGTTATTATGAAAATAGTTTAAAACAATGTAAACTAATTTTATGGATTCATTTGATCTAATCTTAAAATCCTGTGTTTTCCTTTGTTTTTGACTGTCTTTTATAATTTAATTCATATCTGTCATCAAAACTGATTATTTTATTAATAAAACTTTTCTTTTATGTAACTTTAATGTAAATGAACTTTTTAATATTACTATTATCCTTAAATAAGATGCCACAAAAAATTGTAAAATAAAACACATTTTTGGTTCTTTTAAAAATAATAAAATAAAATAATAATGCACTAAATAGATAAAGTCTACAAAAGTAATAAATATCTATCATCATTTAGTTTGTACAAATCAAACCAGACTTTACTTATGTCAGTTTGTGAAAATGCTTTAGTTTATTGTATATTTGACAGAAGGTGTGTTTAAGTGAACCTATGGTAAGAATATAATAATTAAAATAATTACAATTACCTTTTTTATTTGTACTTTTATTCCATGGCAGAAAAAACACACAATAAGAGTTTGATAAAGCATCACAAAATAAGCCATGATAATAAATTCACAATACTAAGCACAAGGTTAATGTGATGATGACGCTGAGGTTGCACATACTATAACAGGAACTCCAGGAATGTCAGGGTTGAGAAAGAACGGTGTGAAATACACAGCTTATTCTCAGAGCCTCTCAACCCTCGCTGCCAAATGACACTGGACAGACACTCTTTAGGGTGATAATGTATGCTATAGGTGTGTGTCTGTGTGTGTGTGAAAGTGATGAAGTGATTTATCAGAATCAGATGGAAGCAAGAGGAATGTGTAACATGCAGTGACCTCAAAATGGATGTTAACACTTAAGCCACTCTTAAAAATGCAGGCCTGTCATTGCATTAAAGCCTAACGTGGTGACATTTATTTTCCAGCAAGATTTCATGAGTACTTTGTAAAATAATTGAAAACACGTGTTTGTTTTGTTTTGTTTTGCATAACTGATAAATCAACGCATACACTAGGGCGACAGGGTGGCTCAGTGGTTAGCACTGTTGCTTCACAGCATAAAGGTTGCTGGTTCGAGTTCCAGCTAGATCAGTTGCCGTTTCTGTGTGGAATTTGCATGTTCTCCCTCTTTTTGCGAGGGTTTCCTCCAGGTGCTCCGATTTCCTCCACAATACAAAGACATGCTCTATAGGTCAATTGAATGAAACTAAATTGGTCGTAGTGTATGTGTGTGAATGAGTGTGTATGGATGTTTCCCAGTGCTGGGTTGCAGCTGAAAGGGCATCCACTATGGAAAACATATGCTGCATAAGTTGGCGGTTTATTTCACTAAAGCAACTCCTGATGAATAAAGGGACTAAGCAGAAGGAAAATAAAACAATGGACGCATACACTACCATTCAAATATTTATCAATGACAAAATGTCTTTAAAAAAGCCTCACCAAGGCTGATATTGTGACGTAATTTTGTGAAAATTACTTTCTGTTTGAAAATACTTTAAAATGTAATATTTTCATGTACATGTTGAATTTTCTAGAAAATCTGATCTTCAATGTCACATAATAACTGAGAAGTTCTTTGAATGCTGATTTTATGTTGTTAATGTAAACAAGAGAAATAGTTCTTATTTTTGAACATTAAAACAGCTGTGCTGCTTATTAATTCCTGTATTTTTTGAGAAAGTAAAGTTTAATGTCACACTTTAATTAATCCTTGATTAATTCAACTATCGACCCTCATTAAAAAAAAAACAAAAAAAAAAAAACAAGTACAATCACTTGTCACGATCAAGTGATAAATTATTATTTTACCATTATCAAGGTCAAGGTCAACTTTATTTTTTATAGTACCTTAAAACACCATGAATGTTGACCAAAGTGACAATATATGCTATAGTAAAATTTAAAAAACAAAAATTTATTTAAACTCCAAAAAAAAAAAGGAAAAAAGAAAAAAACTAATTTACATCAACAGGCTAAAAAGACGCAAGTTGACAGATTTTTTAAAAACACAAAGTAGATGAAGCTCTGATTTCCAAAGGTAATGTGTTCCAAAGTTTTACAGCATAGAATGAGAAGGCTCTGTCGCATTTTGTTTTCAAGCAGGATTAAGGAACAATAAGCAAGAGCTGAGCAGAAGACCTAAGGGATCTTTGGGGAGAATACAAACTTAAAAGCTCAGATATAGGCCAGGGGCAAGTCCATGTAGAGCTTTAAATACATACTTCTGGAGAAAGTCTTATTTGTTTTATTTTGGCTAGAATAAAAACAGTTTGGGCGAGGCCGTGGCGCAGTAGATAGTGCTGTCGCCTCACAGCAAGGTCACTGGGTTGCTGGTTTGAACCTCGGCTCAGTTGCCATTTCTGTGTGGAGTTTGCATGTTCTCCCTGCTTTCGCGTGGGTTTCCTCCGGGTGCTACGGTTTCCCCCACAGTCCAAAGACATGCGGTACAGGTGAACTGGGTAGGCTGAATTGACCGTAGTGTATGAGTGTGTGTGTGAATGTTTCCCAGAGATGGGTTGCGGCTGGAAGGGCATCCGCTGCGTAAAAAAACTTGCTAGTCGAGTTGGCAGTTCATTCTGCTGTGGCGACCCCGGATTAATAAAGGGACTAAGCCGACAAGAAAATGAATGAATGAATGAAAAGCAGTTAATTTTAATGGTTTAATTTTTTAAAACCATTTTAATGTCAAAAATATTAGCCCCTTTAAGCTATATGTTATTCAATAGTCTACAGAACAAACCATCGTTATACAATAACTTGCCTAATTACCCTAACCTGCCTAGTTAACCTAGTTAAGCTTTTAAATGTCACTTTAAGCTGTCTAGAAGTGTCTTGAAAAATATCTAGTAAAATATAATTTACTGTCATTATGGCAAAGATAAAATTAATTTAATAATTAATAAATCTGACTTCAACTGTAAGTTGAAACTTCAAACTAAAAAAACTTTAAAATTGTATGCTGATTTTCACATGAAAATGTTCCAAAGCCAGATTTCACATTAAGCTTTGCATGTGTTCCATGTGAATTTTTATGTATTTGCAGATGAGACGCTTATAGTTTCTCTGTAAGGGAAAACTATCTACTGTAAAAAAAATAAAATAAAAAAATAATAATAATAATAATAAAATATATAAATATATATATATATATATATATATATATATATATATATATATATATATATATATATATATATATATTTTTTTTTTTTTTTTTTTTTTTTTTTTTAATGCATTTTTTTGTATTTGGACCCACTTACAGTTACTGACAAATATCTGTGAGTATGACAAATTAAAGAGTCTGTTTTATTCTTTGAAGCAACCGTTATATGTTGACAAAGAACATGAACTGGAACATTTAATTCTGGAATGTCTTTCTTGCTCCTATCATTATAATTCCATTGATTACCTCATACAACAAGCACAAAAATGATGTTGTGTCGGGATACTGTATAGGTGCATTAAAAAAATAGATCCGTTTCAGACAAGAGAGTAATAAACTTACTTGCTGCAAATCTGCCAATGAGTAAAGATGCACATGCTGCAACAGGTATTCTCTGGGGAAGATCCTGCGAAAACAACCAAAACAACATCAGCATGAACATCAATACACTGCAAGTCATAACCGAGCTTCCACATGTCTGTAGAAAAAGAGCTGCATTAGCTTACACACATACATACAAATCTATTTCAGGGGGAATGCATGCATCCCGCCATCTCTTCTCTGTATCCATGACAACATGGGTCCAAATTGCTTGGAAATAGGGGTTAATTCAATTGAATTGGAAAAAGGCTGTAAAATAGGCATTTAAAAGCACTACCCCTTATTATGGGTGAAGTGGGGCGGCTCTGTCTCTCTCTCTCTCCATCTGGCTGGCTATTATGGCCCTCTTCACCTCTCTCCTCCCTTGAGCCTACACTCGCTCTTTCCCTCTCTCATTCACCCACGCCTGCTCACATTACTAACTCAAGGGCCCCGAGAATTATCCAGAAAAGAGAGGACGGGAAAAAGCAACAGGCATACTTTGAGGTGGAGAGAACGAGAGGACGAGTGGTTGAGAAAAGAAAACGAAAAAAAAAAACTTTGAGATATCCAAAGTTATTGATTTCATCTTTAACCACATGAAGATTAAGAGCATAATATCCACAGTCAATGAAACAGAACAAAAACAAACATACTCTAATTAAAAAAAATCTTCATTTAAATTGCATAAAACATTCATTCTGATTCAATGTTGTCAGTGCAGCCACACTGTTTCTTACTACTTGAACAGGACTCTATTTTTTCCCTATTTTTACCACAAAACTCTGGAAAATTGGATCGATTAGGTAGTTTGGCACTGGAAGCCAGTGCATCTTTACTTCTGCCCACTAATAGCTCCTTCACTCCACTTCCTCGGTGGCTTGGGTCCGTCATTAGCAGCCCGTCAGACAGATGTTGAGAATTAAAGACAACCTTGCAAGCCACAAACACAGCCAAGAGACAGGAGAGAGGGAATTTATGGCATGATGACATGGGTGGAAAGCACACTGGGTAGTACTGAGCTATAATGAGGCATTTAGAAGTAAATGTAGCTATTATATTACACACGTGATTTAAAATAGTAGTGATGCATGCAGACCATGCATACATCTAGACTCTCTGGACATCACCTGAAGCCATGTTTCCACTGAAATGTTAAAGTGTTCAGTTTTACCTTGCGTTAGAAAAAAGTTTCACATTTACAAAATGTTTTCAAAATGATCTGTTTAGATATATGTGAAAATGATGAAAAATGCAGTATTATATACATCACGATGCGTTTTCATTGTTGGCTTTAATGTGAACTGAAGTAAATACACACTTTGATGATGAAGAGTTACACTTAAAAATGATATTTGCTGTTTGTTCAAACTACTTATTCAAAATAAGCTAAAACAGCACAATTATTGAGTTTTAATTGCAGCAACGTCATTGGTTTATGTAGAATCCACTTACATTTGTAACCTGTAAAAAGTGAATAAACAAATTATTCTGACTTGTTTCAATTAAATGAATTAAGTTTGACAAAATTTTAGTTTTCAGTAATAAATTAAGTTAGTTTTCTTAGGTGTAACAACTTTTAGTAATTTATTTATGGCAAGTACAAGCATTGTTTGCTATTAACAACATAAAAATTATTATATTATTATTATATTAACAAGGGAAGGAAATTAATTATATTGTACTAAAAGAATTATTATTATATTAGCATGGGAAGAAAAGTATGTATACTGTAATAAAAGTATTAATATTATATTAGCATGGGAAGAAAATTATTTGTACTGTACTGTACGCACTGTTCCAGTTCTAAATAAATTACTATAACTTGTTGCGCCCAAGAACTCTGTCACAAATTAAGTTTGTCAAACTTAATTAATTGAATTGTTACTAGTCAAAGTAATTTGTTTATGTTTTCACTTTTTACAGTGTAAGTTAATTTAATTATTTTATGTTATCCCAACGCAAAACGATTGTGTGGAACCCTGCATTTTTTACAATGTAGCAAACACTCGAGCAGCAACACTAGAACTTGCTCCATTATTTTTGTGTTTTTGTTTGTGTTTGCTTTTAATCTACACTCCCTAAATGCATATGCATGCAAATGACATCATCATTGTCATGGATTCTCATATTGACATTTTCCAAAAACATTAAATTTTAAAAACCAAATTTGCGATTGTAAAAAAAAAAAAAAGATTGTGTAAGGAAACAGCCCAAGCGCATACAAAGTTGACAATTTTTGCATTAAAACGTTGTTGTGTAAATGGCCCTAGATATGCACAAACTCCATTTCATAGAAATGCCATATATAAATAGGATTTAGTCTTTCCTCTTTTTTTGAGCGTGCAATAAAGGAAGTGAATGGAAACGGTGATATTTAATTGTAATCTGTCTGTTATAGCATAACATAGTAAAGTTTGAATCAACTGTTTTCTCTGCTTACTCAAAACACATCCCATAAGTGTTTATGTCAGTTGGCAGAGAGTAGATGGTCCTATTTGCCTGTTTAAATGTATTTGACCATTCAGCATCAATACTATGTGAGCAATCTGGCTGAAAGTGCTTTCTATTGGACGTTTTAGCCCCTTTACCCTCATGTTTAGTACTGTAACCTTGTGGAAAACACATCTTAATAACAGGTGTAAACAGGACCTCAGTCTTCAGCTTTAGGGTTTGTGATGGAGCTCAATTTTTCTCATTTACTGCTGTAATCTCATTGCTGGCTGCAGAGAAGCATGGCAGTACTCCAGAGAGCCCCATTCAGAGTTCATCCCCCAGGCCTCATTAGGCCAAGCCATCATTATGGCGCTAATCTAAGTCTAAACTGAGGAATGGAGGCAGGGGGTGGCATGTTTACTAAGCTGGGGATGAAATCTCTTTTCATTTGTTTATGGAAGGCTTAAGGGTCAATAGACAAGAGTTGCAGCATGTGTCATTAGTACAAATAGAGCTGATGACAGCTGCTTTGTTTTGCATTTGATGTACGACACATCTAAAACGACACTTTGTTAATGTGCTGTCTTATGTTGAATAAATATATGCATTAAGACCCAAAAGAGAGGGTACATTTTCTGTTTTGACAATATTGCACAGTGCTAAGATGATTCCAAGAATTTGTGTCCTTTAAATTCAAAAATAATAAATAATGAGGATGAATAAGGAATATGGATGTTGAACAAGTGGTATGGTTAGTAACTTTGACCCATTTTTTAATATTGCAACCAACTTTGGGAGTTTGAACTTTTTCTCTGCAATAATTTTTACTGAATCAAAATTATATAGGATGGCTAAAGCAGAATTCCCCAACAAATGGCTCTTAAAAACCAGCTTCATTTAGTAAATCAGATATAAACATAGTGAAAATTGTGGCCCAAATCCTGAACTGTTTTGTGTGTGTACAGAACACAACTCTATAGCCTTTCATTGTTTGATATACACTATTTTTGACATGAGTGATATTATAGCAAACAAAAACTTATATAGCTTCAATTTGACTATATAATTAACTAAACCACCATCTACAGGGTCACTGTATATAGTGAATGTTTAGAAAGATGCTTTACAGAGCTTGCACTTTAAGTGTTGGCATGTCCACCTATTATTAATTAAGCATGTGTTAATCAATTCAGTTCTGAAGTTAATAATATAGTCAGGTGCAGCCTGTCATATTTAGAAATATGCTGTATTTGTTTCATAGAAAACACTCTTCTTATGGTTCTGTCCCATTGGCTGTTTTATAGTAAAAACTTAACATAATCTCTGCAATTTATCACACAGCAGAGGGTTGTAGTTGTTTATTTTATTTTTTATTGCCATGCCAGAGTCTATATTGCTTTTTAAAGCATTTTACTGCTGTTAAAACCAGGACACTCCAATAAAATATTTTTGGGTGAAAAGGGGTTTTGCAAAACATACATAAACACACAGCAGAGAGTCACGTATTCCATAAGAGACACATTTAAACTAGGACTGCACAATATCGGAAAAAATCAAACTTTTTTTTTTATTCTGAGATATTCATATATATATATATATATATATATATATATATATATATATATATACATATACATATATATATATATATATATATATATATATATATATATATATATATATATATATATATATATATATATATATATATATATATATATATATATATATATATACACACACACTTGAATAAGTATTTGGAAAGAATTAATAATTTTTGATTGATTGGGATGATTATGATTCTGTGGAGAATTGCATTTGCAATAAATATAATAAACAACCTACAAGATGAATAAATTAAACAAAAAAGATAAACTAAATAAACAGCATTTTTTTTCAAGGAGTCTAACAGTATTCTGGTATATACAGTAATTGAATAATTAAATGTAAAATAACACTGCACTGTCTTCGTTGTATAAACAATTCAATAACATTTATCGTTCTTCATTTTTTGAAGTTACAAATGGTACAATTTCATGTGCTTTTAAAATCCTCATGCCTCAAAAAACACATGCAAATGATCAATTATAATCTAGACTCAGCATCGCATATTCAGCAATGTGACTATTGTGAATAATCACATTGCAATATTAATGTTGAAACGATATATTGTGCAGCCCTAATTTAGACAGTTAGTAAGTCATTTTTTTATGACTTAATTTTGTTGAATGTAAAATGATAAAATGTACGTACACAGAACAAGATTAAGCACTAAAATGTGAACTAACGAACAAAATTTATGCTGTATGTAATGAACATGACCACCGTTAAATAAAGTCAAGAAAGTCAACACTGCTGGCTGTTGTTGCATTTTTGCTGAAATTCTTACAATTTGGCAGCTTTAATATAATGAATATCTTTTTTTTTTTCAAACACTTCTTCACATTCATAATCCTAAATCATTTTTTTAAATTCATTTTTTTTCTACATTTTAATAATAAAGACGAAGAAGAAAAAAAATTGAACAAAGAATTTTCCACTCAAGTGTTTACAGATTGCTCCTGACAGGTTTGCAGCCAGAAAAGCATGAGCTCCTAATAAAGAGTCTGGAAACCACAGAGCTCAAAGCTTTACATACCCGCAAATCTGATATAACAAGTGAGGTATTACTGAACATCTTAGGAAGGCTGACAAAGAAAAGATATTGCATTGACAGGATTCCACGGGCTAATGCGCTATCTTCAGTATGACAAGATGAAATCCTAACTTAATCCCGGCGGATGTGTTGTTACACTGATTTGTCTGCCTTTGTCAAGCTTGTTCAAGTCAGGACGGAGTGTGAAAAGAAACCTGTGTCTCTAAGGGTGTTCATTTGCTCTGGTCATGGGGATAGTCTATCTTCCCGCTTTCTACCTTCTCAAGCCTAAATACATCTCTGCTTTTGGCAGAGCTCCATGTCTAAATCTTTTGTCCTTTCTAAGAGTAAATACAAATGAGTGTTTGCAGTGGTGGTAACCAGGAGATATCAGCCTTGTTGTCAAAGAAAAGAATGCCAAATGCAGTCACCACAATCAGAGGCTGGCATGTACACAAGCAAGAGACTTTTTGTGGATGTTGCTCTATTCTCTCATCTGCCTGTGGATAGGGGCTCTTTTATGGCAGAGGAATTTTAGGGAATGTGATTAATCAAAGGGTTAGGGCGTTATGGTGTGGGGGTGCATGATTTCAATCTAAATTTATTCTATGTAACAAATAAATAAAGTTTGATTAGGACCAAAATAACTTTTTAAACATCTTAAAATGTGAGTAAAATCACCTGTTTTGTCATCATTTGAGACATTACACTTGAGAATCATTTAAATACTAGTTCTAAAGTGACGATTGTGAAGTAGCAATAGTTTCTGCTGTTCTGACCAGCTGCAAATGTAAAAGCTGGAAGTAAGTAGTTCCTTGTACAAAAGGTATATGACAATATAACAAGGCAATATAACATGAGTAGCAGTGCGATATGGCTGTATATCAGCACTGCTGGGGCACTAAGCACAATATATGGCTGGTCATAGACATATCGCTCTGCTACTCATGTGATATTGCTCATTTATGCTGAGCTCTATGTATAAGCACACTCACAGATCTCGGTTTAAAATTTATATGTTCTATACAATGCTTTACAATAATACACTTCTGTACATGCATTTGATTAATCAGTATACCAAAGCCAATTCTGCAACTAATTTAAAGCAAAAAATGTATGATCAGTCCAAAACATATTGTTAAAAAATATTAAGTTTTGCAATAACTTGTTTAAATTTAGATGCATTTTCTTTCTATTCCTACAGATGTTGGGTGACCAAACTCTTATTTTAATGTACAGTACATAACTGTTCAATAAAAAATGCATCAAAATATATTGCCTATATTCACTGAAAAATAAATAAAAATATTCATTTTGAAAAGGGGGTGTTATAATTTTAGTTCCTTCGTATAATTAGGACTTCCGAGTGTACTGCCTCTTCATGTTGATTTGTAAGAATGTCTCCTCAACTGTAAGTCACTTTGGATAAAAGCGTCTGCCAAATGACTGAATGTAAATTTTTATGTCAAATTTACTAATTTAAAAGTTTTTCACGTTTCAATGGGACGGGACAGTGAAGAGTATAGACCAGTGTTAATTTAAACAGAAAATTTTGATTTAGTTTTAGTCTATAGTTTCAACTTTTGTTCAAGTCAAATACTAGTCTTCTGAATCATTTAAGTTTTAATCTATTTCTAGTTAACTAAATTTGATAAGATTTTTGTCAAATTAATCTACTCTAGATTTAGTTGACTAAAATATATTTGGTTTTATTTAAGTGTAATTTCAAGCATTCACACTTAGATAATACTCAACTATATAAGCAGGTTTGGCATGCTGTGCCGGTAGAGAACCCTGAGCTTAGAGATAGATGGACCCAGGGTTACCGCCTGGTTAATAAGCATTAGGAGGGATACAAGATCAGGCATTTCTTGAGAGCCCCCCTTCCCCCCATGTCACTTCTTACCTATACTTTGGTTAATAAGGTGCTTCTATAAGAATCAATTCAGTATGTATGTGTTGCTTGTGACTGTTATTACAATTCGCTTATGTACATGTTTTTACACTGTGGGAGAAAACTCGAGTACCCGGGGAAAACTGACGCAAACACAGGGAGAACATGCAAACTACACGCAGAGACTACCGACTGGCTCAATTAGAACTTGAACCTTTGGTCCTCACACTGCGAGGCATCAGCGCCAGCCACTGAGCAGTCGTGACGACAGAGGAGGGAGAAGGGAAGGATAGAGAGGGAGTTTTCTAAAATGAAGATAGGGAATGAAGTTTAGGCAAGATATTTATAGTAATTTTGAAATGACCCGATAGGCTAGCTAATGATTAGCGATAAGGACCAGCTGTAATTAATCATACCACATGCTCCTCTCAAAATTAGTTTGTTAAACTTCACTTAATTACAATATTGTATACATTTATTTATACAAAATATTCTAAATTAAAATTAAATAAAACAGTCTCATTTAAATATAGAGTATAACTTTTCTATTGAAGACTAAAAATTAGATATGTTTATTTATATCATAAGTAATGTGAAATTATGTGTCAGTAATCAATATGCATGTAGGAATAGTAGCCATCTGAAAATGCAAGATTTTGTAAGCTATATTAGTTTGTTAGTTAATTATTTAGCAAACCCTTTATTGTAATGTGGGAAACTACTAACTTTTTAACCAGTATGTTAAACAGTTTCAAGGCATTAACGGTAAATATTTAACACTTGTTTGTTGTGTAAATTATGACCAACATTTTTCATCAATGAAATTAACAGTGACAGGAAAGCATGGGAAGCAGACTGCGAGGGAATGTACTGGACAAAAACATTGAACTGAGAATCTAATTTGAGTTACATTGAGCACCATAGTGCTTTCTGTCGACTCACTAGCCATGAGGCTATTGGCGTCAACAGAATCACACTATTTTCTTTATATTTTATGTTTATGAATCACTAAAATATCTGGCTTTCTATATAATAGTCATTAATTTAAGAACGGATCATGCTGGGTGTTTTGTTGTATGTTTCACACTGTGGCTCCAGTAGCTGTGCTAAAGTAAAGCCAATCAAAACTGGTTGCCCCACCCAGGACACGTGAAAAAAAACAAATGAAAAGTGCAGACTAAGGTAGTAAGTGTGTCTGGATGGCCCTGTGGATCAGTGAGGTGCATTAGATCAAGCTGAACAGTGTGGATAGTGACAGCTCTCTCCCTTTCTCTCTACACCCTAGTGTAAACACTCACGGAGCTCTTCAGAACCACAGAGAAGCGTCCAGGCTGGCCGATGAATGGCTAAGGTAATATTTTAGCGCCACCGCCCTCATCAATCCTACACTGTTTAGAAAAGCAAAGCATTAGCCTGATGCCTGCTAATAGCCTGGCCGTAAACATTAGCCCTCGAGAACTGCCTCCTGCTAGGGTCACCTCTGCAGTGCCCCGTAAACACAGCGACTCAGATAAAGTCAGCCCTCAGAAGGCAGCTGGGACCGCTCCAAAAAGATGAACCTTCGAGAGGATACTCAGTTCAAGCTGAGGTTCCCTTTGCTAGAGCCCTCATGTGTGCACTTCAAACGGCCATCCCGCTTCTACGTCACCATGGAGTTCAAAGGAGCCAATACATAGGAAAGACTACTGGCCCATTCAATAATTCAGTGATTCAAACAACAAACAGTGTTCTCAATGTGCAGCTAAGAGTGCATTAGCAACGCCATTAAGTCAACATCTGAAGTTTGTTTATTTATTTATTTTTGAATGTGTTTTTGCCATGGCATACCTGATTTTAATAACAAAAAGGAATAAGATGGAATATTTTTCACCATGAAAAGAGCTCATTGTTAGCCTGGGGATGGGTTTCATGGGCACTGAGAGAGAACAATCCTGCAGAGCCATCTTAGAAAAAAAATAATACATTTATAGATAATTCTATACATATAATTCTTTCTAAGAGGGTTCTGCAGACAAGGACGGGACACTCTCTCTTTTTGTATATATCTTGAGATGAACTTGGGCTGAACGATATTGGGAATAATCGACATTGCAGTTTTATTTTAATTTTTCTACAATATATATTGTAATATTGAGCATAATTTCCTCAGATAAAATGAAATGGTATAATTGTACACAATTCATAATTTCAGATACATTTTGCAGGGGTGAGCATCAGCATAAAATAAATTAACCAATCCCTAGCATTGACATGAAAAGACAAAATAAAAATAAAATACAAACTTGTTTTTGAATTTGGCAGTCTAGCAATATTGAGATACACTAATTGAATAACCAAATTTAAAATTTAGCCGTTATCGTATACTAGCATAAACACACTTAATCATCCTTGAATTTACAAACAAAATATTACTAAGCTTGAATGCTTTAAATGGATTTGAAATGCTTACACGGTCACAGGTCCTAAAAACACACAAATGATAAACATTTTAGTAATTTTATGGTTAAACTTTGCAATGACTTTGCAATGAGCTTGTTCAACTGTGACCCCTGGTCAACCATAATACCAGTTCAACATTCATGTGAATTCAACATTGATCATGCAATGTGACAATAGTATTATGTGCGAATACGCACATTGCAATATCAATGCTGAAATGATATATTGTGCAGACCTACCTAGAAAATTAATCAAATAGCTATAGCTTAACAATGTTATTTTTTTATACAGTAAAGATTATATACATGTTGCAATGTTATATTTGATTTTATCACTCTGTGATAATTTCTCTCACATTTCTGTACCTGAAAACCTCTTACTGTAGTTACCAGATGCTGGAATAATTAATCAATTCCATGTGTGTTTAATAAAAAAGGTCAGAAGAGGTTTTTCTTCAATGTCAAAAATATTAGTAATTTATTGAATAAAAATGAATAATTCGATTCACAGAATTCTGTTATCCTCAATGCAAAGCAAAGATTACATTCTGAAGGTGCACAACCAATTTCATTTTCTGATTTTAACTTTTATAGATAACCGATATTGCCGGTGGAGTTTAGTGGAATTTGTCACTTGTTAATCATTCTCCAGTCCTCTATTGGCCACACATACATCCTCCTTTTCTACTGAATCTCGCATAAGTTTCAACAGATTTCTGCTGAAAGGATGTTTAGCTGCAGAGCTCAAGTTAATTTTAGACAATCAGGCCTTTGCATTTCTATCAGCTTACTTCTGCAAAAATGCTTCATTAGTATGCAAAGCACATTACACTCTACAGAAGTTCAGTTACTATATCACCTTTAAGCAATACAAATACAATTGTTTAATGAAAAGAAAAAGAGACAAAAATATGTTTAAAATATATTCAATTTTCCCAACACTAAAAAACAGTGTTTATTTTAGTAGCACCTTTGCTATATTGTATCCACTTGAGCTTTTTCTTTTTTTCTTTTTCTTTGACAGTTTTTTTTTACCAAACACATATGCCAAATCTAACTGAAACCGCAACATGAAAAATGAACCATGACCTGTTTTGTTGAACTCTTAATTTACATTCACACACATTCAATTAAACTAATATTTAAAATTCCATTAGACTAACACACACATAATTTTGTTGTTGTTGATATTTTAACTCTGCAAGGCATTTTGCAGTAGTTCTGTACTGTTATATAGTAGACGCTTCGAGGGTGAATGAAAGGTCACAATCTACAGTACATTTTTTTATCTTTTTAGGAAATCGGCCACTTAACCCAAAATCCAGTGATCCTTCTCTGCAGATTAACTGTTAATATAAAAAGGAGGTAAGCCATTTGTTGGACAAAAAGCTTCTGGTAGCTTTCCATTATGTGATATTTCATGACAGAGCTGTACATGCTTTCGTCCCTCATGGTGTGAATGTTTAATGCTTCTTAGCGCAATCCCGGTCTGCACACTGACCCTTAAAAGAGCATGAAGCATTCATCACACAGACAAGCCTTTTAGTGCGGAAAACTCTGCATAAACACAGCTTCTTCACATTCCCGCTGAACCTGGTCCTTAGGAGTAAACTTAAGACATTCTTAAGAATCTTATTCGCAGCAACTACCATTCTTTAATATAGCACTCAAAAACTACATGCAACTGTAAATACATAAAGTATGTCTATACTACAACTAAGCTGCTGTACACATTGGTAAAGCAACAAACCAGATGCAACCAGCAGACAAGCACTGTTTTATGTGCCTTGCAAGACTTCACAAATATTTATCACTGTAATGTACCCTACATCAAATGGAGAGTGCAGATGTTACTATCATGACTATAGTGTAGCCATTACTTGTAGGAATTTATTATTGAAACAAAATAAATAGTTTCAGAATTTATCCACTTCCAGTACTAAATAACAAACGGGGACAACGAGTATAGAGGGGAAAATGATGTATGACTGTGAGCCTAAATCAAACGCTACTATTGGAATTAGTGACACAACTAGGAAATATTTATACACTCCAGCTCTGATATAAATTTCTGAACTTGAGCTTATCTTACTGCCTCCGCCAACTGTTTTGATGTCACTAACAACAAAATAATCTCTCATATGGGTTGTTAAAATGGAAGAACCACATGTATGGTTATAGGCAGACTCCCACAGCTTTATTTATTTATTTTTTTAGTCTGCACATGATTCAAGTAATTGCATCTTACTTTTAAAAGGGATGAAAAAATGCATTTTATATTGCATTCCATATTTCTTCCCGACAACTCTACAAGTACTGTATATAAGCCTTCATGGATCACTAAGGCTTGAGTTGTTTTGAGTAGAAGTTTAAAGGTCCCATGAAGTGCTTTGAAATGTGCATTTTATATTCCATATTTGACATATTTTCAACTGAAAAAAAGAGAGGGTGGGACAGAGCTCCTACCCTATATAAAAAAAAACAGTCAATGTTGTTTTTTTATCACAGCTCTGCCTGTAAGAGTGGTTGAGCTAAAGCACATTAAATAAAAAGCAAATAAGAAGCATCTTGAAGGGGGTGGAGCATGACATATTTTAGAGAGCACGTGATTGGTCTAGATTTGATAGGAAACTGAAGTATGAGGTGATGTAAAAATATTCCATTTAGGTGAAAGTGACAAACTGCAAGCTTTGGTTGTTTATATCAGTTTTATATTATCTACATGAGAATTTAGTCACTGCTTTAGACCACACTACCTAATAGATATCCTTAAAGGCATGCTCACACTAGGTACAGTTGCCTTGAACCATGCCGAAGTGCAGTTTTTAATTCAATTCAATTCAGGTTTATTTCTGCATCGCTTTCACAGTGTAGATTGTGTCAATCAGATTAACATAGAAGTTCTAGTAAATTGAAACTGTCAGTCTAGTTTTCAGAGTGCTTTTAATGTCACTGCTGGAAGCACAATCACTAAAGAGCAAATCCATGGACGTGCAGCTCCACAAGTCCCAAACCAAGCAAGCCAGTGGCGTGAAACAAACTTCACCAATTGACGAAAGTGAAGGAAAAAACCATGTCCCCCTCCCCTCTCCCCCGATGGCCTGTACTCACACTGGATTTTCCCTTTCGAACCGGAGCATGTTTACGTCATTAATGATGCGACTGTTCAGTTTAACAGAAGAGAAGTGCTCTCACATATTAGGAAGTTTTATTGTGCTGCACATATTAGGAAGTTTGCTTAAGTTATGATACTATGCCAGTTCGCGTTTATTGAAAAGAAAGAATGCTTAACAATTCCATATGAAACAGTCCCTTAAATGTGATTCTGTGTCTTCAGTTTTAGGCTCAGGTGAGTTTTGCACTCACACTACAAAGGTACCACACCAAAGCCTAACCGAACCTTGCTTCAAACACCTGGCATACCTCTTCCAACCGGGCCAGGGCCAGCCAACTGAACTGGGCCTGATTCGGAGCACATAGTGTGAGTGCACCCTTTAACTAGCATCTAAAAATGTTTATTTTATTTTCACGAGACCTTTCAAGTAAGTTTCCAGACAAAAAGTAAGAAATCATTTGTTTTTGAAAAATTTGTGCAATAAAAAATACATAGAAAATTAAACTAACAAATAATAAAAAAAAAAAAAACAGAATAGGGCTACAAGTAAAAGATTACCGATTAGGACCCAATAATCCAACACACTGATCCATTTTGGGATGGCTCACCTGCGCCTCAGATCTTCTGCAACTGTGGCCCGGCAGCTGAAGAGATAGGCCCTGAGAGACTGGAGTTGCTGTCTCAGTTTGAGAACAGCCGCCAACGGCTCACAATGCTCATACAGACACGGGTTCAACTGCTGGACATCCAGTAGAGGCTCCTCATAAACAAACTCCAGAAACTCCTTTGCTTGTTTCGACACCTGAGCCACAGAAGCAGTGTTATCATCACGCACCAAAACTACTCTCACTTAACTCTTTTTTGTTGTTGTTGTTTGATTTAGTTGATTGGTGCAAAAACAGATTTCTGGACTCATCAAGCTACATTACACTGTCAATCAATGTAATGATTATTTGAGTATCTGATTAGAATCTAAATGACAGATTGTCCAAACCACCACCTTTTCAGATCTGAACTGTGTGTCCTATGGTGCTCTTTGGTTTTTTTTGGAATAAGTTTCATTGGTATGCCTACGGTAAAAACAACAACAGCAGGAACAAGGATTGCAATACAGATGTATGTGAACATGACAACATGTTTCCGTTGTGCTGGATTATTATGTTTTATGAGGAAACAGCAAAAACAAAAGAAGCTGATATGAACAGCCACTTTCAGTCATCGAATTCAGGATGTATTACACTGCATTTATTAGACTTTGTTTACGCAACAACAATGTAGTCAAAAACAGCAATGTATTTTTTTTGTTAGTTTTGGAAAAGCTTCACTTTTACATAACTAGGGATGTCCAGATCCGATCATGTGATTGGAGATTAAGCCCAATCTCGCAGTTTCAGACTCAAACGGAATCAGACGTTACCTCCCAATTAGAACTTTAAATATATTAACATTATTTTATAACACATCAATACAATAACGATGAGGTGGCACAGAGTTAGACTTCTTTCTTGACTGACACACAGAAACAACAACGCGTGCGGCATGACATCACTTTGTTGCAGAGATGCTATTGGTTAAATGCCGGCAAAGTAAAACACGAAAGCGCGAGTATGTCTGCGGTCTGGAGATATTATAAAGTTGATGACGACAACATTGCTATAGCAAACTGTGAGATATGTAAACCTGGGATTGCCTGCTGGGTATTTTAAGTTAAGGTGCTTTTTGTTTTTATATTAGATTTTTTTTAATACTTACTGTTGCACTAAAGTCCAAAAGTGAAGAATTTATGTTATGCATTACTTGATTGTTCAAGCTACATCACAGAAGTGCTCTGTTTGTTAATAGAGTTGTTGAATGTTAAAATAAGGTGAATTAAATGAAGAAATAAGGAACATCCTGGATCTGTTTTTTCACTCTTCTTTATACTTTTTATGTGTTATAGAAGTATCGGATCGGGTTTCGATATCGGTAGATACTCAAAATCAAATGACTCAGACTTGAGGGCAAAAAACCTGATCGGGACACCTCTATACATACACCTGTATTGTATGCCAGGCCAGAATTTAGCGATCTCATCTTATTAAATACTGTAGGGAATTGACTATGTACCATTGATGGTTCAGTGCTCGAGTAAGACTTGATATGTGCACGTGTTTGGTTGTGATATAAAGCAAATCCATATTTTACTATTTAGTTTACTATCTAACTTTACTATTTAGTTAGGAAACACTTGAGCACTACTATGATACCGGCATCGTTGTGCATGTTTTGAATCTACACTCCCCTAGATGTCAACTATGCACATGCATGATGCTATCAATTTCATTTATCTATTTATTTTCCTTCAACTTAGTGCCTTATTTATCAAGTGACGCCATAGCAGAATGAACCGGCAACTATTTCAGCATATGTTTTACGCATCGGATGTCCTTCCATCCACAATCATTTTCAAAGAGAGTGTTTTTGCTTGAACAGAAATGACAATGCCAACATTTTCAAAACTGAAATTCGTTTTTTAAATTTATATGAACACAAAGTTGACGTGTAAACAAAGTAAACATTTTTAGTTTCAGTAAACCAAAACTAATTTTTAGTAAACCAAACTAAACAGTTTACTGTTTTTGGCTAAAAATGTTGCGTAAACAGACCCTTAATTCACAACAACAACCTTGCATAAAGTTTCATCTTCAAAGACATTGAGGACAACACTCACAAAATATGCTGTGTTTACATTTACATGGTGTGAAGTACATCAAATTTGATTTAATTACAGCTAAAAACTGACTTTCTGGCATTTTATGTGATTTTTTTTCTGCTGTTCACACTCAAGTACAATAAAATATGCTCACATTCTTTTCAAATATGCACAAATTCTGATTTTGTACTCTGAACATGCAAAGAAACTTGGAGATATGGTTTGGGTATACAGATCTGCACACATACCTTGTGTTTATTAGTGTCCCAGTTGTGCAACAGACGGGCAGGTATGAGGAAGAGGTTGTCCTGGTGACAACTTGTGCAGTAGTACCAGCCGCTGTAGGCGCAAACTTTGGCCTTGCCCCGTGATAGACCCACTGGCCTCTGACATCCTAAACAGACAAAAAAACAAAAAAAAAAAACAATGCAGCAATAAAAAGGAGGAACCTCAAACAATCCACAAATCAAATCTGGCATGGCAGAGATCAAATCTGGGTTAATGACAACTTTAATGACCACCTAATCTACTGATGAGGCCACGACCTAGTTAAAACCTGACAATCATTGGTGAAAGGTGATCAACCTGTTTGGGTAATAAAGGTTTTAAGACACAACCCTGGTTAAACACAGATAAATATTACTGATAATCCACATGATTTACTGCCCAAAATCTACTGATTAAATCCCAAACTAAAAAGGTGTTTTTACCTTTCCAAACAAGTGTTTCTTTGTACTACACATTTTAAAGGTGATATGTCCTGAAAGTGCTTTGCTTTGTCTTCTAAACATATTGTTCAAGTTGCCTTCAAACAGCTGAGGCGGTGCTCCAGCAACAGGCTTATCCCAAAGGAACCAAAACAGGTGAATGCGAGCATGGCAGGTGTCCCTTATCCAAACCATCTGGGAGAATTGGGACAGCGTGGACGTTCAAAGAATAAAAAGAGAATGAAAAGGAACAGGCACAGACGGATATAGACTTGTACAATCTTTTCGGTGGAGCGTAGCGTCAGATATACACTTCATAGGGAGAAGAAGAAATGAGGACAAGATGGGAGGTAGGATAAAGAGGACAAAAAACAAGTCAGAAAAGACAGTCTCCAAAAAGAGCGAGGCAGAATGTTATCGCTACAAATATCTGTAGAGGGAGACACTGATTACAGTGTTTACAGGCAATGCTGTAGGTCTATTTCTGATGTATTGTTAGCTGGCTGGAAAGGGCTGAGCTGAAAACAGCGATAAAGCATGCGCATCCCAGACTGTAAAGAGAAAGGCATCACTTCCTATCAGACTCAAAACAGTTTGTTCAACCAAAAATGACCATTCTGTCACTATTTATGTACACCTGTTATTTAATTTTTTCCCCCTCTACAGAGCTCAAAAGTTTTTATCACAATGCATACACTGTTATTCCATACAAACTCCACAGATGCTGAGGAATGGAGTAAATAAGGAAGCAAATTACACTTCCGATTCAGATCAGTGCAGTGACAACTGACATTATCGGAAAATTAGATTTATGAAATCATTAAACCTGTTCTTTTATTCCTTTTTTTAATATCAGTATGCCTGAGGTCTGGAGGTATTATAAAGTTGATGACGACAACATTTCCATAACAAACTCTGAGATATGTAAACCTGGGATTGCCTGCTGGGTATTTTACGTTGAGGTGCTTTTTGTTTTTATATTAGATTTTTTTTAATACTTACTGTTCGGGACAGCAAAAGTTCAAAAGTGAAGAATTTATGTTATGCATTACTTGATTGTTCAAGCTACCTCACAGAAGTGCTATAAAAATAAGGTGAATTAAATAAATCTGTTTCTTCGCTCTTCTTTATACTTTTATGCATTATAGAAGTATCGATTTGGGTATCGGTAGATGCTCATAATCAATGACTCAGACTTGAGGGCAAAAAACCCGATCTGGACACCCCTAGACATAACACTTTCAAAATGATGTATGCCAGGCCAGTATTTAGCGATCACTTCTTATTAAATACTACCTGTAGGGAACTGACAATGTGCCATTAATGGCTCAGTGCTTGAGTACGATTTGACGTGTCTCTGTGTTTGGTTGTGATATGAAGTAAATCCATGCTTCATGCTGAGGAATGGAGTAAATAAGCAAGCAAAATACACACTTCTGATTCAGATAAGTGCAGTGACAACTGACATTATCGTAAAATTACATTTATAAATTCATTAAACTTGTTCTTTA
This sequence comes from Danio rerio, assembly GCF_052040795.2. NCBI lineage: Eukaryota > Metazoa > Chordata > Actinopteri > Cypriniformes > Danionidae > Danio > Danio rerio. The sequence goes on along the minus strand of NC_141029.1, from coordinate 30,035,136 downwards.
ATTACTTTTTTATATCAAATAATTATATACATATATACATACAATTTTGAACAGGGTATACTACAATTAATAACACTGTAAAATGGTAACACTGCGTATTATTAGTATTACAATTTACATAATTGTAGACGTCTGAATATGTCTGGAAACTCTATTGCATTATTTTGCAATTAATTTTCTTGCAAACTTGGTTCTATTTTAAGTCAATTTTTAAAACAGCTATTTTTTTTAGGAAAAACATTAAACTACACTACCTTAGTCTTGTCGACCAAGTATTAGGAATAGCACATGATAACTCGACTTCTAGTTAATCATTCAGTATCAGAAGTGTTTTTTATAAAAGATTAAGACCTCTAAATGATGCTTTTTTTTAAACAAAATAAAATATGATCATGCCTTAATTTTTTATTATTTAATTAGGACAGCAAGCTGAGACTTGGACAAAGGTCTTGTCACTTAACAGAGATAATGAACAAGTATAGAATATAAAGTCATGGAGCAGTGAAAAAAGAATTAAGAATTAATATTGTGTATGACTTCCATGCTCTTGGACGACTGCGTGCATACATCTCTGCAATGACTGAAATAACTTTTAATAAAGTCATCTGGAAAGGCAAAGAAAGCCTTTTTGCAGGACCCCCAGAGTTAATAAAGAACTTTAGATTTCTCTTTAGATGCTTCCTCCTTCATCTTACCCCATACCTCAGGCTGTTGAGGTTGCCATCCACTCTGCAGATATCTTGCACTCCCCCATACTGAATGTGACCCCAAATAATGATTTTTCCTTCACCAAACTTCACTGATTACTTCAAGAATCTTGGGTCCACCTGGGTTCCAATAGGTCTTCTGCAATTTTTGTGATGATTGGGATGCAGCTCAACTTTTCCAAATGATTAACTAGAAGTCAAGTTATTATTTGTTGCTCTTACAACTGGGATCGACGACAAGACTTTTGTCAGGTAGTGTAGGTACTGAAGACTGGGTTGAAATGTTTTTGGTCCATTTGCAACATGTAAAATGAATATGTGTGCTTAATGCACAAGACAAAATTAATGAAAACTTTTGTTTTTGGAATAAACTTCATTCCGGTTTTTCTTTTTCCTTCTTTAACTTGTGTACGTAAACTTTTGCACTTCCCCAAGTAATTTTGTGGAGAAATGTGCTGTTTTCTGATGCATAATAAAATAAATACCAAAAACTGGGCAAATGTTATTTTCTGAATAAGTCTCTTGCACAATACATTGCCAAGGAATACTGCCGTTCTAAACCAAGAAAAGAAAATTTACTCTATTCCATTTCCAAACCAATACGTAATGGGTTGTTCTAGCTGAGGTTAGGCGCTAGCATCATGCGCTGCCCCGTGTTGCCAATGTAAACTTGAGGTTTTCAGGGGCAGGGACCCCAGACTATAAAAAGTCAGAGGTGGTGTCCCCCATGCCACAGCTGATGGGTGCCTGATATTTGGGCTAAACCACAGACCATGCAGCAGGGTGTCATGTGTCAGAGTTGCCTTGTAATCAGCATACATGCAGAGCGTAAACCCGCAAATACCACCCTTTTCCTAAAATAGCATTTCGTTGTACAGCACTCATGCTATAGAGACTGTTATTAAAAGTGAACTAGTTGAGGCTGGGCTTTTCAGCGAAAGGAAAACAAAAAATCATGCACAAATTAAAGGAGAAACAGTGAGTCAAAAACTTGACGTAAACGTTTGTATGCATTCAACTGGCTTCCAAAGCATAGTTTCTGCATAGCATCATGAAGGAATCGGTAGCTAACAGCTCAAATGTGCCTTATGTGGTGGTACAAAAAACTGCTTATATTAACATGTACATGCAAGCTTATCTGTAAACACGTAAATTAAGCTAGTTGATCTACTGTTCATCTGTCAGTCCATTTACACGACACAATGTGTTAAAGTAACTTAACGCACTGCAAAAAAAAAAAAAGCTTTACTCATATATTTTTTGTCTCGTTTCTAGTCAAAATAACAAAAAGAAAATTCTTAAAGAAGCATTTTTTAGACAAGCAAAATATATTGTCTTGTTTTATAGGCAAACTCATTTGATATTGGCATATTATTTCTGAAAACAAGCAAAATAAGCTGCAAATGGGGTAAGCAAAATAATCTCGAACACTTTATTTTGATAGTCCATTTGAGTATTAGTATACTGTCTGCTTAATTTCTGTTGATACAACTCCAACTTGGCATGGGACGATAATCGTTTTCAAGGTATACTGCGGCTTGGAAAAGTCAAGGTTTTAAAAAAACAAAAAAGTTATGTGTAAGATTTTTTATTTGAATTTTCTTTTAGCACAACAGCATCTCCAGTAGAAAAGATATCCAAAAGATGCCATTTTTAAATTGTAATAAATTATGTGTTTTAGAAACTAATGAAGACAGCAGAAGTCAATAATCCATTTGAATTATTTAGCCTGACATGTTTAGAGCTCAAAAATATTTTAAGTGTTTCTCAAAATAAAATATATTGTGTATTGTAATTGATTATATTTTTGATTATTTTTTTTATTTAGATTGTAATAATTTGGATTGTAATATTTAAAACAGTAGTTTAAGTAATGCGTTCACACTGAAAACTTTAAAAGGAATAAGTGCACTTTAATTATCCTGACGATAACTGGTAAAATGAAGTGTGGAAAGTTAAACACTTCACAGTCAACGACCGCAGCTTTGCTCAAATAGTGGAAGGGGCGGGGCTATCAGGTGCTCATGTTGGATTACTTTATTCATTTTGGATAGTGAAAACAATCTGATGGTGAATGCGGTTTTACTCATGGCAGGTATTATTTAGTACTTTGGTCATTTATTTCACTAATTTGGCAACCGTCAAACGCCATCAGGGAAACGGTTTGAATTTCTGCTCAGTAAAAAAAACTTTTGTGTTCCATTTGGGACAACACTACATACACATACTATGCTGTTGAGTGTGTAAGTGCATTAGTACAAAGTGCATAGTGTGCCATTTGGAATGCAGCTTACTTGTGAAAAATAACATGTCAAGAGCTCCATGTTTAAATTCCTAATTTAAAAGAAAAGTAGAAAAGGTACCTGGATGACCTAATACCTTACCATCTCGTAAAGCCATAAAAGAGGATTTATGATAGAGTGAAAAGATGAACGTTACAGTAAGAGTTTATATATAGTTACAAATTTCAATAAATTTTTTGTTTTTCTTTAAGTTGGCTGACCACGCTCTACTGAATTTCACGTGGTGCATTAACATAAAGCCTGTGATTTTCTGGTATTTAAAGACTTATCTCCCAGATATAATGTCAAGACATTCTATTGTTTGGTAAGATATATTAAAAACAGGTCATCAGACTGGTAATACTAATCAAGAAACCCCTGAGATAAAACTACAGCAAACTACGGGAAATGGAAACAACAACAACAACATTCACTCACGTTGATCAGCTTTTGAGTCTAGGGATTAAATTATTTCCATGCCTCTAGTTTAAATTAATTAAAAAAAAACATAATTTTAACTAATTTTAACTTTGAAAGTAAAAAGTTGTAGTATGCACGTGTAAAGGACCTTTGCTTACACAAGCAAAATAAATGTATTCTGAAAGGCTGTTTTTGGCTATGCTAAGCATTCCTGTCAAAACTATAGTTCATGGCTTTCATGTGACATTTTCAAGACATTATCTCAAATCAATTACTTTAATCCTACCAAAACTAAACTTCTAATGCTTGCCAAAATATTCGACACATGCAGAAGAGCTACACCAGACTAAAATGATCTTACTGAGCTTTCTAGCAAACTGCCTGATCCATTTCCTCTAAAGCCTGATGGTCTAGAGAGATTCTGGAGAGTGGCCAGAGAGCATGTCACTTCTGGGAAGGAGTTGGCCGGTTGAAAACCACAGACTCTGTGTATTGTGGACATCACAGTTTGTGCCAGTAAAGCACAGCCCCACGCATGAATTCCCACATACGTTCAAACACACAAGGTGCAGGTTTACACATACGAGTCAGACATCCAGCACAGAGAATATCCCCAAGAGGGCTGCGGATATTAAAACTAATCGCAGCCATGCACTCTAATAGGTTGGAAATCTGGGCCTTGACATTAGAATACATGCAGTGCTCATTTAACTACATGAATTGAACACGTTTCTCAAAATGTCCCAATGTCATAGCCAAGCATGATTGAAGGGGAACAGCATGTTCCTTGCGAAAAATAAATAAATGGGGCCAACCTGGGACTGTGGGAAAGATGGGGAGCCATGCCAAGCAAGGGTGTTTGATGTGTTCACTTGGTCACTGTAGGCAAGATTCCCCTCTTTCATTTTCAACAGCACCCTGTTGCCCTAAAATGGCAACTATTTGCACAGAAAAAAGAGGTGAAGTAGGGCAATCTGAGGAGCGCTTGCACAATGGTTTTGTAGTAGAATAAACGCAATGGCTCTGGAGGAGCTGTTCAGTCCTTCACTACGAGAAGGTCTCTCTGTTTTCTTCCAGTAAGGGCTGCAACTTGCGCCACTTTCAAGCAGCCCGCCGAGTTCCACGGGACAAGAACTCCAGGGTGGGGCTTTGTGGCTCCATAAGCGTGAAAGACGACAAGGCCTCAGCTTTGATGTCTCCTATTCAAGCTGACATCCACTTCAAAAAAAAGGTGGCATAAGGTTGTGCGTGCGTAAGTGTGCTCACACATGTTTGCTTGAGACAGATGCACTGCTCATCTTTTTGATGTAAACAGCAGTCCCTTGGACCTCATTCTCTCCACCTGACCCCACACTCCCTCTATTCCCACCTACAGCTGGATCTTCCCATTTGATCTGCTGTCCTTGTACGCTCTACAGGGTACTTTAGTGGAAGTGTGTGGAAAAAAAGCCCAAGCTGGGTTCAAGCAAACTATGTGATTTGGCTTGAGAAAGGAGAGTATGTGTGTGTGTGCTTGAGAGGGGAAGGTAAGAGGACCATTCTCTTCGACTGCTCCAAATAGATGACACAATTGACCCTCTAAACAAAGTCCTCCTATTCTGTCAGCCTATTGATTTGAATAAAGTTTGCTCATTAAGTGATGATCAGTAGTGCTTTGATGGGAGATATGCAAGGTAAGGATGAGAGGTTGGTGGATAAGCATTTAAAAAACAAACAATAATACATATACCATGTAATACATTTGAAATATACTAAAACCAAGGCAGGAACAAGTGTTCCTTCTTTTCGGGTGCTGCACTTCAATAGTTGTTCTTCTCTTCTTTAGGATCTCCAGACTAATGCATCACAACCCCTTTCAGTATCCCCCGCACAGAGGTCAGCTGACAGACTCTTTTGTAGATGCTGACAAACTGGGGCCAAGAGGTATTGCGAAGGGAACAAATGACAGAGAACAAACCGGGCCATAATAAAAGACTGCAACAATAATACAAAACTCTACCATGCCATCATAATGAAGAGCCATTACCACCTCCAATCACGACCCCAGACCATGCTCTCTTCCACACTCTTGATTCAGTCCACTTTGGATGAAAGAGAAGTTTCTGTAGTTAAGAAACAACTAAATATAAAGTAACTATTCAAGTCTTTAGGCAGATTTCTATGCATGCTACAGTACAGACAATATTAAAGGTAGCTTAATATTTCTAAATGTCTTTATATTTTAAAAATAGTGCAATTTTTGTGACTGATTTGGTGTTTTGCAACTGTTCATAGTCTAAATAGACTTACATTTAAATGAGTATGCAGTTCCTGGGAAGCACTCATATTTAACAGCCAATTTTCAACACAATTTAAGAGTATTCAAACAAACAAAGTTAACATATGCTAAAAAGTAATATAGTTTTGATTACATCAAGAAGAAAAACATGTGAACTAATGTCTGATTAACAAAATAATTTTAAAAGAATAGGATAAAAAAAGGTTTTGAGTGATAAAAAAAATACATACAAATGAGGCGAAGAACAAGAAGAGAGAGAGAGAACTGAGAGAGAGGCTGCTGAACTCAGGGATGTACCCAGCTGTTCTGTTCTTTTTAGACCGACACCTCCCATTCAAAAAAATCTCTTTCGTGGCCCCTGAATCTAACAATTAGCTTCCGCACAGATCGCAGCATCCAGGGAGCCTTTGATTCTAAAAAGGGATTTTTTTCTGCTTTATATGGGCCAATTATCGTCAGGTGCCTGCTGTCCTTGTTCGGTGAGGCTTTCAAATTTCCTGCATTAAAAAGCTGGTTGTTACAACCGGGGAGAAAAGCGTTTTATTCACATCCACTTAGAGGGCGGAAATTTCACACCAGAAAAAAAGAAAGAGAAAGATTGAACCTACTATCATATGCTACGAAACGACATAACTGTAAGTGCTCAGATGGATATACCTGACCTTTGAAGGCCACCATAGCAAAGCCACAGACATCAACATAATCAAACAGTATTTGGAATGGAGAGATGGTGCTTATATGCCAAATTACAGACCTTTGTTGAGGGTTTGCTTTGTATCATGATTGCATGTTTGCTTGAGTGATCATATCATGTGGCATATGTTGGAAAATTCAGCTATTTGAATTGAAACAATTCTCAGTGTGTGAATCATCAATTTCTTTTGGGGTTGAGGGAGCTTGCGGAATCATTTGACTCACAGAGAAAGGCTGACGTTTATAAAGACAGGGCATTTTCCAAAGACAAAAAGTCAATATGAGCTGGAAGTCCTAAAGCTGTAATTACAGATACAGATCTGAATACAGAAGAAGTGATGCACACAAAAACCTGGCATCTCTTGTCTCTGGCACCAATAGCCTAGTGGTTAGTGTGTTAACACATAGTACTGAGGTGCTCACGGCAACCAGAGTTCGATTTCCAACTTGAGGTCCTTTGCCAATTCTGTTCCCTCTCACTCTGATCTCCATTATTTTCGTTTGCACTATACTGTCCTTTAAAAATAAGGTTTAATTGCACTGGAAAGAATCACCTACAGTATAAAGGGCAAATTAAAAGAGTACCATAAAATTTGGGATCTGTTTACACAATTTTCGAAACAAAACCATACAATGGCACAAGAAAATACCTCTCATGCTACTGGTTAACTGATTGCTCCGTGTATGTGTGAATTTTTGCATGTGGAATACAGTACATGTTTTATTTGCCTTAGCCCATGTATAACAATACATTTACCTGTTCAACTGAATTTGAATGCTTTGGGGGAGGGAGGGGGGAAGAGTTTAAATGTAAAAAAAAGTGTTATGTTAAATTTGAAGTAGGTTTTTTCTACAATAAAAAAAGTTTAAAAATAAATAAATAAGGTTCACAAATCCTAAAAATCATTATAAAGATATGGCATCCTAAAGCACTTAAAAGCAATATAACAGAACAATTAAGAATGTTAACCATGTTCCATTGACAACATTCACTAGATACGTACTGTACATGCACATTAGATATCTCTTGTGAGTACTTATTACCAGATGTAATTTGGGGAAAACGTTTCTAAATTCTCTATCATACTTATAACATAATTCTCACATTTATCACTGATTTCGAAGGTGAAATGTGACATTAATTGACATTCATCTAAGAATTTAACAACAACAAAAACCTAAGAAACAATCGATTATGAACATGAATAGTTTGGTAATCAAATAATATAATATAATAAACATATAACATGTGTTAAATGATTATTTGCTACTATGATAGGAATAATAATACAAATAAAATCCTAATTAATTTTTGATTATTGACTGATTTACCTGCTGGTTTTTCTTATCAATATCCAAGTAGCTCGATTGACTTTTTTATAAATAGTTATTGAATTTATTTAATCTTTTTAATTTTTCAAAATGATAATGCAGTGTTACAATTTTACCCCCAACCACAAAAAACTGTGATTAACACTAATCATTTCTGTCACAAAGAATACAAATGAATGTGCAATCTGTGAGAGGTCTCAGCAAAATTCTCCCTGCCTATTGAATAATGACAAACCCAATAGCTACATATGAAGATATGGTGAAAGTGCAATTATGAGGAGGTGGTCACCTGCACATCGGAAGCTCTGAGCAGTGAGGCCCTTTTCTACGGCCAGACAGGTAAGGATGCTGAGAAAGCTAGTTGTGACAGACTGCCGTTTAGCTCTCTGGGCCTCCTTGTGCTTTTTCTCCCTGGTTGGCTTGTTCCTCATCAAGACTCCGCTGGGGGCTTCAGTACTCTCACACTGCGGCCGCTGAGCTGTCACTGCAATGCGAAGACCCTCCACCCAGTCCTGGGCCTTAGCCTCATTCTCTGCCCGCAAACGTAGCACATCATCAGGAAAGACGACCTGAAAGCGGGAGCTCCTGCCTCCGTCTTCATCATCCCGCTGCACAGCCAGACAGGATGCCAGCTGGTACCGCAGCACTGGCTCAGACACCGGACCTCTTCCCTCAGTCGGGAAGGCCTGCAGATCAGTCCTGCTCAGTACAAACGTGAAGGCCCTCCAGTTGTTGAGGTCGGTGAGTTGGTGCAGAAGGCCAGACTTGAGAACATCAGCACAGTGCTGGGTGAACAGTGGTAGGGCGGTGGGACGTACCAGTGGACGAGGAGCGGGAACCATCGCTGCATCTGGGTCAGGTTCATGGGGGGTTGGGGAGTTGGCACAAGCTGGCTCCGCTTTGCTGTGAGTGGGACGGGCGGCCAAGACTCGTTCCCAGAGGAGTCTACGCCACTCCAGTGCCTCCCACTGGCAGGGTGCTCGTAACTGCACACGGGTGCTGTTAAAGAAGACGGCCTGTAGCACCCGTCCGTCCTGTGGCTGTGGCGCACTTACCCCTTGGCAGTGGGACAGCGAGAGGGCGGCACATAGCTGCTGGTTTCCGCTGCTGTCGAGGCTGTAGAGACGCAGTTCGCAGGGTGTAAGCTCCACATGACAGGCAGTCCACCGTCCCCACGGGCCTTCTCGCTGTTCTAGAGTTCCCTGCTTCACCAGGTAAGAGCTGCTCTCCTTGTGAGCTGGAAAAAATAAATCAGAATTAGATTCTTCAATGTCAATAAACAACTACAGACTCAAATATCTTAGAGAAAAAAATAAAATAGATAAAATGGCTGAATATTACAACATTTGGCTACACCATGCATGTAAGAATCAAGTGATTTCTGGTGAATTGATCAATATAAATTGATTTTGTTAGTATTTTTAACACTATATACCTTAATTAAGAGCAAGTTTCAAGGTGAGTAGTCACAATCTGCTAGATTTTAAAATTTTAATATTCCTTTTAGGTTGGAGAGAGTACAACTCTATTTTAAATAGTAATAGTAATTACGGTTCTCAATTCCGGATGCAAAATTTGCACATTTTGTATGTCTTCCCTACTTAACACAATTCAGGTTCATGAACTGATCCTTGTGTGTCGAATAAGAGAGACTTCCTAAATATGCAGGGCGAGGGGCACGAGGACCGGAATTGAAAACCACTATATTAGCTCAAGAAATATATAGCTTAGAACTTAAGCAAACAAAATAATCTTTAAATGAATAAGGACAATGCAAAAGACCTAAAGCAGGGGTGCCCAAACTCGGTGCTGGAGGGCCGGTGTCCTGCAAAGTGTGTGTGCGAAATTCTGTTGTATGGCCCAGCGAAAGGGGGTGGGATTAAACAAGATAATTAGACATAAAAAAAGCCAGTGATTAGTCCATGTTTTAAATAGAGGTCATGTTTTGATCTTCGACTGGTCTCACGGAATCATGTAATGCAAATTCGCACATCAGAGTTTTCCAAGCTTGAACTTTCCAATGCAACAAACTGTGAAACTTGTTGCACGAGCTTGCGTTTCCGGTCTGACGCATTCACATGCATATGAATGGAAGTCTATGGGGAGAAAAGTGCAGTGTGACCGCAGCTTGACAAGGCAGAAACATCCTTGCAAGTGTGTTGAGGCAAGCTAAAATCTGCTAGACACCAGCCCTCCAGGACCGAGTTTGGACAACTCGGACCCTAAAGGGTATCTAAAATGACAATTCAAATTCAAAATGAACCCTCAAGTGTTTCCAAAGTGAAGAAACCTAGGAACCTGCAACTATTGACTTCCATAGAATTTGTTTTGGGGGGTACTAATTACAGGTTTTTAGCTTTCATCAAAATATGGTCACCACAGCAGAATGAACCGCCAACTTATCCAGCATATGGTTTACACAGCAGCCCTTCCAGCTGCAACCCATTACTGGGAAACATTCATACACTCTCATTCACATGGATACACTACGGACAATTTAGCTTAATCAGTTAACCTATACCACATGTCTTTGGACTGTGAGGAAGACCGGATCACACGGAGGAAACCCACGCGAACAGGGGGACAATGTGCAAACTCCACACAGAAATGCCAACTGACCCAGCAACCCTCTTGCTGTAAGTCAATCGTGCTACCCACTGCGCCACCGTGACGCCTATGGTAAACTTATCCTGTCTTAAAAGAGAGTGACTATCCCACCCTAACTAGTTTGTCCTTCTGTGCAACTGGCTGGCACCAGGGCCCCCCTCCCGTTTGTCTGGAACCCTGCATGTGAGATGTTCACATCATCCATGATAGATGCTATTGTGCTGTTTGATAGCAGTGTATCCAGCAGCCACCACAAAACAGGAAGAACCATTATTGTGTGTCAGGCTGCTGTGCAAACAAAACGGCTAAGAGTGACCCCTAATCTTTGGCACTCCTTTTCAGCCCTTCCTTTCTCTGTCCATTTCTTTCACATACTCCCTCCTTTATCTCCTTTCCTCTCTTGGTCCACAACACCCCTTGTCCTTACATTTCCTTGGCTGGAAACTGCCAGTTTTCCTCTCAACCCTCGGGAACCTGCTGGGTGCCCCGGGCATCTGTGCCTGGACAGACCCACAGAAACACACAGAGGCCAAAAAAGGGTAAAATAAAAGCCAATGCTCCTCTATTGTTTTCATAAAGTCTTATCTCAAAATACCAGTCAAACCTGCACCTTCCATAACATCTGTAACTTATAACAGACAGTCCCTGCCCTAAAGTGCTGAAACTGTGAGCCCTGTAGGGTTAAGTTCAGCAAAACCTGCGACAACTAAACATGCTTCAGTCCTCTAGATTGAAGGTTGTGGATGTTTGGGGGCTCCTTGCACTCAGAGGTCTTCAAAGGTGCATAGCTTGCAGCAATGGAAAGAGTCATTACTAATTTCACGGCAGAGAGGATGTGAGGCGTGCTGACATGACCCAATTAGTGAGCTGGTGCAAGGCCAGTCAGCCTGCAGAGCCTCAACCTTTCCAAGACCTTCCCATCTGCAAGAGGCTAACAGACGCATTTGAGACAGACAGGCATGATGGCACATGAAACCAGTGCAAATAATGATACCACTCATAGATGGGCATGAAGGATACAGTCATTGATGATAAGAGAAAATTTGAGAAGAAATTTAAAAAAAGCAGACAAATATAGAAAGGTCTGGGTCAATTCCAAATGGCTAAACTAGTAAAGTCAAATCTGACATATTTATGTAACATAGTAGCATGCAAATTTTACAAATAGTATGAAATTCTCAAAAGGTTTGAGTCAGTGCTTAATGTTTTTATTCTTATTTTAGTATTTACAGAAAATATTTATTATTGTATAATTAATTTATAAAGAAATATAATTTAGAATACAATTTAAAATAATATATGTATTATGCAAGATTAATATTGATCAATTACATAAAAGTATATTGAAAAGTTACAAAAAAAAGCAAAACTGTTTCCAATGTTACTGCAATTTTTTGTCAAATAATCTACATATTTTAATTATTTTTAAGGGATCGTGTGTGAATCAAACTCATTCATTCGTTTGTTTTTCTTCAGCTTAGTCTCTTTTTCAGAAGTTGCCACAGCAGAATGAAACGCCAACTACTCCATTATATGTTTTACACAGCAGAGGCCCTTCTAGCCGCAACCCATTACTGGGAAACACCAATACACACTCATTCACTACAGCCAATGGAGTATATGCACACAGACTTTTTATATCAGCCAGCCAGCCTCAGCACTTCCGCTGAACTGCCTTTCAATTATAAAATTGCCACGTTTAAGGTCTGATTTGTTTAAAAAAACAGTGATCTTCTCTGCCTGATAACTATACAATTTAAAGTCCGTCTCAGACCACACAAAAAGCACTGCATTAAAATGTACCTCAGTATTTTCATTAGAGTTTCTGCGTTCGCCTCCTGATCCTGATGGCGCTAACGGTTACATCTAGCGTCTTTCATCTCGTTTTACACTTGAACAACTAAATGAATGCTTAAGTCTATTTAACTGAATGTATAGTAATTGCATTACAACATCGATGCTGTAAAAGAAACCTTGTTAAACTGAAAATAGTCACACAAAGCTTTCAGCGGAAGTTATTCATTGGCTAAATACACAAGCTGTGCATATACCCCAATAAGTTCATCCAACTCACCTATAGTGCATGTCTTTGGACTGTGAGGGAAATTGCACCACCCAGAGGAAACCCACACCAACACAAAGAGAACATGCAAACTCCACCCAGAAATGAAACCTGGCCCAGCCTGGACTTGAACCAGTGACTTTCTTGCTGTGAGGTGACAATGCTAACTACTGAGCCACCATGCCACCAGAGAATGAAGTTATTGCTGCTTAACATTTAGCTTTGAAAAACACAATATATTAAGACATAAAAAAAAAATCAGTTATTGTAAATTGCAATAATAATAATTTCACATTTTTTGCCTTGGATAAATGCCTACATGTAAATTTGTCTATAAAACCATCCTAATTCAAACAAAAAGTAATTAAATAAATAAATAATAATAACAATATGCTAAACCTTCATAAATAGTGATGAATAGCATTTAATTTGGTTTAGTTTGATGTAAAAGAGAACAAGCGACCTTGACTGTCTCTTTAATCATTTATCCAGAAACACTGCAATTTGATTCAGACTGCGATTAAAGCACAAATCCAATTTAAACCCTGTATAACTATATTCTACAAACAATAAAATTGTACTGCTTGATGTCCAATAAACATGCAAATGAGTAGACATGACTCAATTCAGATGTGCTCAAACGAAACAAAAAGCAGGGCTCACAGAAGAGTCTCTACATAATATGAGGTCATGATAAACAGCTGAGATGTTGCGCATAATCACCACCCACTTTACACTTTAATTAAAGACCAGCAAGTTTTGCTGTACTGTCTGACTCAGAGAACAAACTAAAAAATATAACGCTAAAACATTGCTAACATATTAACTGATTAAAGAAACAACATTTAAAATGTAAGGCCAGTCTAATATAGTTAAAAAAAAAAAAAAGGTCAACTATATTGTAATTGACATACGTAATGAACTACAGAGCCAAGTCAAGCATAACGCAAACACTGAGACCTGTGCAGTGAGGGGTGTAGGGCTTCCCAGTCTTAATCAGTAGATCTATCAGAATTACAAACTGGATGGGTTGCCAATATCTTAATGTCACCTAGGATTTAATCTCAGTCAGTCAAGAAAAGGTGGGCATTCGAGCGTAGAACTTGCTCTTATTTTCAATTGCTCCCATTGGCGCATTTGGCTGTAATTAACAATTTGCCCCATTAAGTTTTAAAACGGAAACAAGGACAGCCAAGAGGATTGCCATCACCTGCTATTTTGTGAAACCTAGCACTGATTTACTGGGTGTAGAAATAAATCAGCCTTTTTCGAAATGAGTTAATACAGAATTAAACCAGACTACTCGGGATCTAAAAAGCTTTAAAACAAAGTGGACAGTCTGTATTGGTGAACGTGTATTAAATCATAGTAACGTGTTAATCCGAACAGGTTACTGGGACTGTGCTGTTCTTGTTCTTAGAAATAGAACCACCTTTAGACGAAAACACAAAAGCAAACAAACAGGCCAAACCATAACTATAAGCAAACACTCGTTGAACCCCTCCACATAAAAGGAGGCCATTCCTGCAAAGAGCGCAGGTGAGCGGTGTTGACACAGACGTAGACACAACAAATCACAGGTGCGTGAAGATAAAAGCTACAACATCTTATAATAAGACTTTGATTAGGTGGAAAAAGTAATGAAGAACTGTGTCATTTCAGAAAAGTAATTTAATTTCTGGATACCAGGGGGAATAATAATAATACTATGACTTAACAAGACACAATAAACTGCCAGTTGATAAATGATTTTTCTTGTTTTTCTTGACTGAGATTGACATTTTATCCAAACCAGTCATAATAAATGACAGGGACAGTGAATTCAAAATACAGTTTAACGCAGCAGCATTTAGAGTCCAACTAGGCCTGTCACGATATCTATGTTTTGTGGTACTATATGTAGCACCAAAATTGCGATGAACAATATTTTTGTCATTTTAAGACCATTTTGACATTAAATTAGCATCATGATGCAAGTACACTCTTACAAAGAACACATGATGTTTTATTCCTAAGAATATATTATTTAATTCGTCATTTTAACAATTTAATAATTAGGCATTGGAATCAAATTGTGAAAACATATCCTAAAGAAATAAATAATAATAAATGTTGACAAAAATGTCCAAGGTGAAAAGAGCTAAAAAAAAAAAAAAAAAAAAAAAAGTTACAGATCTAATTTCAGTCGTCGGGCACCCACATGAAAATATACTATAGTAATTTATAGTAAATACTAGTGTTTTTTTTACTCATACTGACACCTCCAATAGAGATAGAGTCTGCGCAGTCAGCTGAAATGTGGCTAGAATTGTTTTTCATGTATGGGTGCATTATATATTGGATCACCAAAAATGATTGAGGACATGTCCACGTATTGTGCGATAAGTCGATATAATGATTATTGTGACAGTTCTAAGTCCAACAGCCTTCCAGAAGTAAAAATACAATTATTAACATTTCTGTTTATTTGGGACAATGCAGTATAACATTGCTACTAGAGCTGCACGATTAATCAAAGAAAGCTCATGAGCTCGTTTCGACCCCCACACATGATCTTAATCGAGCATTTCCACGATTCAGCCTTTTTAAAAAAATAATATTTATTACAGTCAGAACAGAAGCAAAAAGGCGATCGCACAAGTCTTCATATTGTTTTATATATGTTTCTCAGCAAAGAGGACACCTACTCTATCCTATATAATGTTGAATATAATGCAAGAGGGAATCTGATAATGACAAATGTCATTACTTTACCAGTAAAAAATGGCCTAATAATGTTGTCAAAGACAGGTTGAAAGCTTTAATTCAACTTCAAAATTATAAATGGTTGTATTCTGATGATTTTTACAGTGCGTTAACAAATTTGATAAATTTAAAGTCTTTAAAAACATAAAATTTAGCATTTTAACCAACAGGAGACCTACACATAATATTTATTGTTGTTTTCCCATATGTTTGATTAACAACAATAATAATAGTCTACTCATATTAACCTTTGTTTTACATCTACAGAATTGTGAGAAAATCATGATCTTTATTTTAAGCAAAATAATTATTGCCAGAATCGTGCAGCACCAAATTGCTACAATTTAAATCAGCCAATGCACCACATATAGCCTTCATTTTAGGCCTTCTAATTTGTAGCCTTAATCCCTGGTCACTTTTTATACACTAAAACAGTACAACTACCTTTATATTATATATACACAAAAACATACATTACAAACACAATATACCAATAAAAAAAAGTAAAAGAAAACTTTTTGGTTCAACTGGCAGGTTTTTCCAAAGCCCTGTACCTTAAACTGAAAACGTATATTGTGCAAATGAATTTCTTTCTTTTTTTTTTCATTTGGTACTGTGCAGTTCAGATTGGTTACTCTTCCTGTGATAATTATTTTACTGCTTATTTTTGTAATTAATTGACATATAATTTTTGGGGCAAGATGACTTACACATTTACAAATCATTTTAACAAGAAACACACTAAAATAAAAAGTCAAACCTAAGCAGATTGCGCTTTTGCAAAAGGGTATTGCAATATTAGTTTCTCCTTGTTTTAAAAATATACTGTATCTTTGTCTTTTTGTGCAATTATCACATACTTTTTTGCTTCACATAAAGGTTGCAATGTTGTGATTAATCTTGGAGGGGATAATTTTGTCCATGGCTTATGAACTGTTTAACAAACAATTCTTTTTTAATCCTTATGAGAAAAACACTTCCCATAAGTATACTAAAGAAGTAAATGGGCACTTTTGTACTCATTGGCCCTGCTTAATCGCTTTATTAAGTATTTTTGTTGAGCCGATCACATTAGAGAACAACTCTAAAAACAGGTGCAAAGGGGGTCTGAATCTAGCTTGCCCACTTTAACTACTTGCAGAGATTTGCTTTCTTGGGAGTAGACACTCATGGGGTCAAATGTGTTTGAGCATCCACAAAAACAGCCTCCTCTTTACCTATTTATCTCATTTTTAAACATAACGAGATGCATGGTTTACCACCTCACAGTCAAAATGAGGTTGAGGTCCAAGAAACACATTCTGCATGGTTCTTTAATCTTATCACACAAAACATTATCTTATTTAAAAAGGCTAACATTGAATGTAATAAAATACATGACCGGTGCTTGAGCATTACTTGGGCTCTGTTGGGAGCTTTGATTGCCTGCCTGATATCAGTCAAAAGGCAAAGGTGGTACAAAATTTGATGGAGATGTCCACCTCATAATTCTCTCAGCAGGAAAATCCCTTCCGAGACTTGTTGCTAAAGAAAGCTAGCAATATGAGATTAAATTGGCGCCATCTGAGATATATTGCAAAAAATGATAAAAACTATGTTCTCAAACCCGTCCTGATTATAACACAACTCACAGTACATGGTGCAGTTTGTGACAATTATAGTACAAATCTCTTTTTGCATTTATATGTAAATTGTGCAAGCTTATAACACAATACAAAAATAAAAAAGTTAATAAAAGCCCCTACAAAGATCCCTAAAATTAAAACGGTCATAATTTATTCAGCTTACACATGTTCCAAACCTGTCTGAGTTTCTTTCTTCTGTTGAATATAAGTGTAGAAACTTAGATAGTGACCTCCAAAGTATTTATTTTCCATATTTATTAATATGAAAATCAATGGATTCTGTTTCTTCAATATATCTTCTTTTAAGTTCAACAGGAAAAAAAGAATCACTTGAAGATGGTACAAAATAATTTAAGGTATGAACACATTGAACAAGCAAAATACAAAATGGAGTTTACTTCTTACCATCCCTGTGGTCGTTTAGCGCCATGTTCTTGAACATATTTTTATCAATGGCTGGCATGCCATTATCGGTGTAGGTGCGGTTGTTGACATCTGAACGGGAGCGATTGTGGCCACGTTTGAAGCCCCCGCTGGACGTGTTGGTGGTGGAGTTTGTCTCTTTGGCATGTGCCGCCAAATCATTGGTGGATCGAGCTCGGTTTCTTTTCCCATTTCGAAGGCCCAGCACGCTGAAGGGAGTCTGTTCTGCCCAGGCCATATTACCAGGTGAAAGTTCAGACTGTTTTCCTGTCAGAAGCCCCCACACCCCACTGGAGTTCAGCTTGTCCAAGGTGGATGCCTCTTTAAGTTTGGGTGGGTGTACCTGGGCATCTCCGTGATTGTCATCGAGGCAGTGCAGGTAGTCCTCGGTGGCCTCGAGGGCTGGACTAATATCCTCGACCTCCAGACCCTCCATCACCTCGACAGTTTTGGTGTCACAGAAGAAGCCGAGGGGTGGAGAAAATGGACCGAATCCTCGTGTGCGTGAGGGCAGGATCGAGAAGCCTCAAGGCACCACAGACGGAACATCTGCTGTCTGGACCCGAATGGAAGTGTGGCAAAACAGATGGTCCACAAACGCCTGAACCCCTTCCAGAACTGTCACTTTATGAGCCAACGTTGTTAATCAAGAACCTAATGAGAAGTGACCGCTGTGCCAGCTATCAGTATCAGCAGTAGGTAAGGTGAGGGCAAACTCAGAGCTGTCTAGAACAGGTGTTGTCTTATCCAGATGAGCACTTCAATTAAATCCCTGCAGCCTGTAAGGCAGTAAATCACCAAGCGAGAGATGCAACATGGCATCAGGACGTCCTTCCCTAGGGTCTGACATCCTGGATTTAGACAAACAAGAGAGAAAAGCAAATAACGGTCAGAAAACATAGCAATAACCCCATGGACAGATAATGCTCTTGTTTCAGATGTCTGTGATATGCATGGAACACAATGTGAAACTGAAAGAGTAAGCTATTTTATTATAACATTGTACAAGCAATGTTTCAAGGTTCAAGGGCTATGGGTTTCAAATAAGAATAGCTTCTGAAGAGCTGTTTTTTGGAGGCACAGGATATTCACATAACAAACAAAGAGTTGGCTCCTATCATCAATTAATCACCCTCAAGTCAACGTAAATCTATTTTGTTAATCTGTGGAACACAAAAATATATTCTCTTCTATTTCTGCCTCTCCACTAAAATTCTACTCAGCCAAAACTGGATGCCAAATAGACGAGGAAGACACGTTTCTATTTACACCATATGTTTAAATCACTTCATTAAGCATGGGCCGATATAATATTCTGACAGTGTGATAACCTTGGAAAAAAATATCACGATTTTAGGGTATTGTGATTACTGCTCTTTTTAAATGTCTGGGTAAAAAACTACAACTTGTTTCCCCTTTGAATACAATATATTTTATTTTAAGAAACATTTCAAATATTTATTTTGGAGCAGTAAACAAATCTTTCTAAATAATTAAAATGAATCATTGACTTCTGCTGTTTTCATTTGTTTTAAAAACACAAATTCCTTTACAATGTAAATGACATCTTTTCATATCTTTTATGATGGAGATACAGTTGTCCTAAAAAAATCCTAAATATACCTTAGGAACGCTATAGCAGAAAATGATGGCGGTTTTAAAACCTTGACTTTTTGAAACCGCAATATACCTTTAAAACAGTTATCATTGCATGCCCACTCTTTATTATTAAAAACTACTTTTTAGGTGTTTTTAACCTTTATTTTATAGGGCAGTATAATGGAGATAAGATGGGGAGCAAAGAGAGAGCAGATGGATCGGCAAAATACCTCAAGCCGGGTCAAACTTGGATCACCATGAGCACCTCAGTCGATGCACTAACCACTAGGCTTTCGGCCCTGACTATTTAAAACAACAATCTTCAACTTACAGTAACTGCTTAATTCACACAAACATATTTTAGAAGTATCAGAGTTATGGCTAAACAAACTTTCAATGGAGTTATAGCTATTTCTCAGATTTTATTCAAAATAAATATATTAATTTATGTTCCAAACATCTACTTTGTGATTCAAAATTAAGAGTGTGAATAAATAACGAGGTGAACTAACCTTTTAAAAAACACAGTTTTCACTACAGTAATTATTCTCAGAGTGCCAAATAATATCTAACAATTCATCATTTATTTTTTAGAGAAAGTTTAGATCATGATTTTTTATAGTACATAAGTGTATATATTTAACATAAATTCTTGCTTACTTCTGGTATCTGATAAAGTCCATGCAGCTAAAAATGATGATGAGTGACAGGCATGGTACGATAACCGGTTTCAGAGTATTTAACTATGTAGCCTGACATGTTTAGTGTTCCAAAATATTATTAATGTTTCCTAAAATGTAATATACTGTATTAAATGGGGGGAAAAGTAGTTTTTTACAAAGAGATTTAAAAAGAAATTATTTTACAGCATTAAACACCACCGTAATACAGTGAAACCGTGCTATATTTATCCAAGGTTATCATACCATCAGAAACCTGTACTGGCCCATGCCCAGTGCTATCTCAGACTTGTTTTGAATTTTTCCAAAAGTTAAACATTAGCATTTAACTAATCTAACAAATACTCTAACACCCTCTCTGCAAATCAAACATGTCTACTTGATGATAATAGATCACATGACAATGACAACATGACAGATGTAGAATACAGTCATAACACACACACTCACAAATACTATTACACCTGCAATGAAAATCATTTTTAATGTTTTCAAAGTTTGTTCCTTATTATATATAATATTCACTCAGCCACGATTGGATTTGTCAACATCTTCCACATAAACACTTCTTTTCCTTTCCATGATTCAATTCATGTTTTGAAACACAAGAACCTATTCTGCATGCACGGCTCTAACGTTGCTTCCTTTTGTTATGGCCTTCAAACAAGAAACAATGCCAAATATTACAGGCAGCAAGCTTAGTTTTGGAACAGAGCTACAGCAGATGAACTCCACTTACCTTGACCTGTATTTACACTCACGGCACCATCATAACAAGTCATTGTCAGTTTCACACTACTACATGAAT
Source organism: Danio rerio (assembly GCF_052040795.2). Classification (NCBI taxonomy): domain Eukaryota; kingdom Metazoa; phylum Chordata; class Actinopteri; order Cypriniformes; family Danionidae; genus Danio; species Danio rerio. The sequence goes on along the minus strand of NC_141029.1, from coordinate 30,014,875 downwards.
ACCACAGAATCCGTTGAGCAGCCTACCTCATGTTCCAAAGCTTCAGGCACACAAAACCGACATCATCACTGAACGTTTCCAGCACAGGGTGGAGTTCCCCGTTTCTCTAACCATGAGCCCATCTTCACATGATCATGCAGACTCTCATCTTACTCATGTCTACTTCCTCCTCCAACACTAGCATTGATTCCTCTGCACTCCGACTCAAGGTCTTTCACTTTCTTTAAATCATCAATTATTAAAAGACCATTACATCATCTCAGAACAGAGACACACCAGACTCAGGATAAAAAAACAACAACAACAGAAACAATGAAAGAAAAATAAAGGGAGTCCAACAGAAAGCTCTATGTAGTAGTAGAATAATTAATATTAATAATAATAATAATAATAATAATATTAATAATAATAATAATAATTCCCTACATTTATATTGCACCTTTCTGTACACTAAAGTCACTTTACACATTTTGGGGGGGAATCTCCTCATCAAACACCAGTGTGCAGCATCCATCTGGAAGACGAGGTGGCAGTCGTATTGTGCCAGACCATACACCACACACCAGCTGATTGGTGAAGAGGAGACAAAGTGATGAAGCAATATGGGGATGGTTAGGAGGCCATGATGGACAGAGGCCAGTGGGCAAATCCTGGGATTTTTAAGAACCACAGAGAGTCAGGACCTCAGTCTCATCTGAAAGACGGCGCTCACTGAGCAGTATAGAGTTCCCATCAATATACTGGTGCATTAGGACTCACATAGACCACAGGTTGAGTGACCCTTGCTGGTCTCACTAACACCACTTCCGGCAGCAACCCAGCTTTCCCATGCCGTCCCCCATTCAGATACTGACCAGGCGCAGCCCTGCTTAGCTTCAGTGGGCAACCATGTGAGAGTTGCAGAGAGCTCTGCTATGTGGATTTTTTTTTTAAATTTTTGATTCTGATGATTAAAATTTTTACCAACAGAAAGAAATTTGCACAAAATAAAGCTCTCTATAGTCTTCAAAACAATGTAAAAACATATTTAAAAAAGAAAGCACCAGTATTTTGAATGAAGCCACTCTGAGACCAAATTCCCTATATCTCTGCAAATGAACGAATGGTCTTAAAAAATTACAATTTATTAAAAACATAAAAGGGCATGAAAATGTCTTTAATACTTGTTTAATTATAGGCATGACTATTTGTGAAATGTTAAGGGCTTATTTTTCCCCATTTTTGAAAGGCCATCATTAGCATAAAGTCCAACTATGTTTGTTGAAAGAAGCAGTTTCTACTAATAGACCTAAATAAATTTAACTAATTTAGCTCTAAATCACTTGCCATTTTGCACCTTCTAAATTTTTTTAGATTACTTCAAATATACAATAATATTAAGAGTATTATTATATTATTATATATATTATAATATATTATTTATTGCATATATTATTTGGAGTAAATACAGTAAATTCATTCAATTTGATTTTTTGCCTATATAGATCTTTCTTAAGAACACACACACATACCTACATACATATTATGAAAAGCAGACAATTTGAAACATAATTACTCTATATTTTGTCATAATTTGCACCATTCTAGTCTTCCAAACTGTATTACTTTTTCCATGCTCATACAAACAAAAACAAATCAATTTTTGATCAAGAAACCAATGTCAACAAAAACATGGCCAATGGCCAATAGTTTTCACAATATTATCTGTTTACAACAGAAAAAAAGAGAACTACATTTTTAGAACAACATGAGGGTGACTGAATGATGACTAATAATGTTTAGGGGAACTTTGCCTTTAAAACAGGATCAAAGATAAAATTAGAGCAGCAGCCAGCCTTATGAACCAGACCACTTACTACATTGAAAAACCTGGCTTGTAATGTTCACATCTCTGTAGACAAATTTTTCAGGCAGAGCTGTGGAGATCCACTTCTATTATTAGCTGTTTCACAGCTAGCATCAATCTCCACACTGAGACAGTGACCAAGCAAAGTTATGGTCTGCATTTAATGTGTGATAATTATAAAGTGAGCTCTCTTAATACTATGTTATACAATATAATAATGCTACCACTACTGCAGCACTATAATAAATTAGGTTTACATTCACATTACACCCTCCACTAACGTAAATCATATTATCATAGAACTTTATGACAGGACACTCTGTCAGTAACGTAGACTGCTTACAACTGTACGTCTCTAAAAAAAATGGTGTCTGCAAAAGTTGTCAGCAGTATAAGACAAAGGCATATGCTCATTAACTTGATTTTGATGTACATGTGGCTTGAATGAGCAAAAACTATACGTCAAACATTGAAGTAAAGATGGTTTTATAATTGGACATTCGTTCAGTGACAACTTGTGACATGCTCCCTTTATTGTTTACTTTGAATATTCGATTTGAAATCACAAAACAACATTAGCACTATTTACTTGACTCCAAACAATGTTCTTGTATTGTATTGTAGTGTTTATTGTATGTTGTACATCAGTACAACTGATAACCTTCACGTGTGCTTTTTTCCTTTTAAACCCAAAGTTGTAGCATCATGTTACTATATGTATAAGAGAACTAAAAAAAAAACAGAGAAATGTGGGGGAAGGGGCAAAAAACAGAAAGAAGAGAAAGAAAAGAAGAAAAAAGTAAAAAATAAAAATTAAAGCAAACATATTTGAAGTGTTTTTAATAACGGTTCAATCACTGCTCTCTTGTTAAAGTACTCAATAAATGGATTCCATACTACATGGAAATTCTTTGGAAATTCTGTTTTATTTTTAGGGAAAGCCTTAGCTTCTCAAGTTCCAGACAGGACATGACATCTTTTATTATTGTGGAGAAACATGGAGGATCTTTTAGTTTCCAATTTAGTAAAATCAATCTACGTGCCAAAAGGGTAATAATTCTAATCACTGTACGTTGATTATTAGATAAATCTGAATTATCACTGACACCAAATATAGCTAAAAGAGGCCCAGGGTATATTTGTTTTCCCACCACTTCTGATGTTAATTCAAAAACTGAAATCCAATAATTTACAATTTTAAAACAACTCCAAGACACATGACCAAGCGATGCCTGGGTTTGATTGCATCTATCACACAGTGGGTCTATGACAGGGAACATCTTAAGAGAGCTTTAATTTAGGTAAGTGGAGTCGGTGCAGAATCTTAGATTGTATTAAATCATGTCTGATACACACTGAACTAGAATGAACTTGTTCATGTGCTTCCTCCCATTACCAATTTTCAATTTCTGCTCCGAGATCCTCTTCCCAAGCCATTTTGAGATGCTCTAAAACAATGTTATACTTTGATAATCATTGTCTGCTAGTATGATTTAATTTTTTAGAAATAATCATTTGCAAATAATATTTTTTGTGAAATTATATTATTAAGGAGAAAGATTGAATGTGTGAATATAAACTAACTTCACCTCTATACGTAAAACTACGAGCTATGCTGCTCTTCCATGCATCTGCCTGTTTACACCAGAAGCTATTTACAGATGATAAAACATTAGAAAATACTTTAACCGACAAGATTCATGAACAATCATATTTCATATCTTGTGAGAAATGCCATGGCATATTACTTGCAGTTAAAATCAAACAAGAAAGCAGCAGGTAATATACACGTGTATTTCAATTATATGTCTAAGTTAGGTTTGAACAAAGTCTAACATTCATGCGTGTTTCTTATAAAATAATTGGTGCTTTAATTCACAAGTCGCTGAGTTTATGAGTTTAGCCGATGACTTCATGCTGCTAGTTAGCACACCGCTACATCATCTGCCAATGACATTTGTGTCATCTGAACGCGTTAACCTCCAGGCGATTATAACAGGTTTATGTTTTGGTTATAATAAGATAATCGCTAAAATTAAACGTGCGCACATGTAAAGCGCGAGAAACAGTTAATTAATACGGGAAAATGACTCACCCGATACTGTTTACAATCTGTCACATTCAGTTCCGTCAGCGGAAATGCTCACCGGGTGAAACAACATCCAGCGATAAATGGTTCCGATTGCCGTTTTTTATGTACAAATGTCGTTTTTTAAATGAAAACATTACAAAAAGTATCATGGTATTCCTTGATGCATCTTGGGCTACAAAATAAATTCATGGTTCATGGATATAATAGTTAACTTCCAGAAAAATGTGATAGCCTATATATATATATATATATATATATATATATATATATATATATATATATATATATATATATATATATATATATATATATATATATATATATATATATATATATATATATATATATATATATATATCTGTGCCACAACATTAGGACACTATGTTTGGACTAATGTTACTTTAATAGAACACTACAATATTGTTTCCTTCGATCATAATCTGCAAGTGTACCTGAAATCTACCATGTCATGAATCTACCATGAAGTTACAGTAACGCCAAAAAGGTCAAAACTCTTTCTTAAACTCTTATATTATATATTTATTTGTATTTTAATACAAATAGTCTACTATGGTTTTATTATGGTTAGTGTCAGTGGTGTAATCCTAAAATAAAAAGGCTGGTGTAGCCTACTATAACACCCATCCTAATTTTTAAATGAAAGTACTCAAAAAAAATGAAAATATACGAAAGTCAATGTTTCTTTGACTCATTAATATCAGTTACCTGTATCTATTAACTTCCATGAAATGAAAAACAAATATGTCAATGCTGTGGCACAGTAGGTAGTGAAGGTCACTGGTTCAAGCCTCGGCTGGGACAGTTGGTGCTTCTGTGTGGAATTTGCATCTTCTCCCTGCATTTGCGTGGGTTTCCTCTGGGTGCTCTGGTTTCCCCCACAGTCCAAAGACATGCGGTACAGGTGAATTAGGTTGGCTAAATTGTCCGTAGTGTATGAGTATTAATGAGTTGTTTGGATGTTTCCCAGAGATGGGTTGTAGCTTGAAGGGCATCTGCTGCATAAAACATGTGCTAGATAAGTTGGTGGTTCATTCCGCTGTGGCGACCCCAGATTAATAAATGGACTAAGCCGAAAAGAAAATAAATGAATGTCAATGTAAGTCAATAGTTACAGGATCAGCAAATCAGCAAAACAAGTGAGTATACGAGGGTATACTATATATATGTATAGAATAATTGTATATGTATAGAATGTATCTTGTATCTTGAGTATGTGTATATGCATGGAGTGTATATGTATAGGATGTATCGAGTGTGTATATATGTAAGGAGTATATGTGTATGATGTTTATGCGATTCTCGCATAAACACTCACATTTACACACACACACACATACATATAAACTCGCAGCATGCAAACACACTACTACACACTTGCATATACATATAAACTCAATTCTCGCATAAACACCGACATTTAAACACACACACACATACATTTAAACTCGCGGCACTCGATCCATGCATATGCACCCACAAACTCTCACATATAAATGTAAACTTGATGTGTGCATAAACTCCCAGATAACACTTTTGCAAACATACAAAATAAAATTCACAAACTTATATACAGTTAGTTGGGTGTGTATATATGATGATGTTGACAGAATGCACATGATACACTTAATACATATACACACATGATACACTCCGCATATATACACACACGATACATTCTTTATATATTGTCACAACACAATCCACACGATACACTTCTGTCAGCGTCTGGGATAGAACCCGGGTCTCTGGTGTGAGAGGTGAATCACTTACCCACTGAGTTACTGGAAGTTAATGAATCTTGACACACTTTACATATACACTCCATACATATACACACTAATACAAGACTGATTTTTGCAATCCCCATAGACAAGAAATATAGTAAAAAATAAAGTAGTGACTGCAGGTTAAAGGGAAATAGTGGAGTAAAAGTAAAGGTACTGCACTAAAAATGTACTCAAGTAAGGGTAAAAGTACACATTTATAAAACTACTTAGTAAATAAAATTCCTGAGAAACACTACTCAGTTACAGTAATTTGAGTATTTGTAATTAGTTACTTTACACCACTGGAGGTGAGTGACATATCCACTGAGCCACTGGAAGTTGATGAACCCAAACAACGAAAGGCAACTTGCTACATAAACACACATGAGACACTCCATACATGTTCATGTACGATACACATATATGAAACACTTTATACTTATGGACACATGATACATTCTATACATATACGCACATGATACTTTTTATACACATACATATGCAATACACTCTATACATACACATACATATGCAATACACTCTATACATATACACACATATGATACTTTCCTTACAAGGTCTGGGATAGAACCTGAGTCTCTGTCGTGAGAGGTGAGTGACGTAACCACTGAGCTACCGGAAGTTGATGAACACAAACAAAGACAGGCAACTTGCTACATACACACACATGACACACTCCATACATATGAAGTGTATGCATACATATACCCACAAATTACATTAGCTTACTACTAAGCTGTTGAAAGGTTGTCAAAAAATAATGAATCCAAACATATACATTTTATACAAATACACATACATGATACTTCCTCACAGGGTCTGCAATAGAACCCAGGTCTCTGGCGTTACAAATGGTCATATTTGTAATTTGTGGGTATATGTATAGGGTGTATCATGTGTGCATATCTATAGAATGTATTGTGTGTGTGTGTGTATGTATGTACAGAATGTATCATGTGTGTGTATATGTTTAGAATGTATTGTGTGTATGAGTATGGAGTGTATGCATATCTATAGAATGTGTCATGTATGTATATACACACACACACACACACACACACACACACACACACACACACACACACACACACACACACACATATATATATATATATATATATATATATATATATATATATATATATATATATATATAATGTATATATATATATATATATATATATAAAATGTATATATAATGTATGTATATATATATATATATATATATATATATATATATATATATATATATATATATATATATATATATATATATATATATATATATATATATATATATAATGTATTGTGTGTGTGTGTGTGTGTGTGTGTGTGTGTGTGTATGTAATGTACCATATGCATAAGTTTGGGATGTGTATATGTAACAAATTGCCTTTCGTTGTTTGGCTTGATCAACTTCCGTTAGCTCAGTGGTTCAGTCATTTATCTCTCACACCAGAGACCTGGGTTCTATCCCAGACCTTGGAAGGAACGTGTCTTGTGTGTATGTATGGATTCACTATTTTGGTAACAGCTTAGTAATAAGCTATTGTAATTTGTGGGTATATGTATAGGGTGTATCTTTTGCATGTTTATGTGTGCATATCTATAGAATTTGTCATGTGTGCATATGGAGTGTTTTGTGTGTATAGAATATTTGTGTATGTAAAGAATGTATTATGTGAGTATGTGTATATGTATGGAGTTTATCGTATCATTTGTGTATAATGTGTGCGTATGTATGGAGTGTATATATATATGGGGTGTATCATGTGTGTATATGTAAGAAGTGTATGTGTATGTGTGTTTATGTAGCAAGTTGCCTTTCGTTGTTCGGGTTTATCAATTTGTAGTAGCTCAGTGTTTTATGTATATGTGTGTATAAGTATAGGGTGTATCGTGTGCATATCTATAGAATGTATCGTGTGTGTGTGTGTGTGTGTGTGTGTATATAGAATGTATCTTGTGTGCATAAGTTTGGGATGTATATATGTATAAAATATTTGTATATGTATAGAATGTATCATTTGGTTATATGTATGGAGTGTGTATGTATAGGATGTATCGTGTGTGTATATTTAGCAAATTGCCTTTCGTTGCTTGGGTTCATCAACTTTCGGTAGTGCAATTATTATGTTATTTACCTCTCATGCCAGAGGTTCTATGCAAGACCCTGTAAGGAATGTAACGTGTGTGTGTGTATATGTGTAAAATTTGTATGTTGTATCCATGTATGTATGTATGGATTCAGTATTTTGATGACAGCCTTTCAACAGGTAAGCTAATGTAATTTGTGGGTATATTTATAGGGTGTATCATGTGCATGTGTATCGTGTGTATATGTTCGTGTGTGTGTGTGTATAATGTATTGTGTGCATAAGTTTGGCATGTGTATGTATAGAATGTATCATGTGAGTATATGTATGGAGTGTATCATGAGTATATGTAGCAAGTTGCCTTTCGTTGTACAGGTTTATCAGCTTCCGGTAGCTCAGTAGTTGCATCATTTACCTCTCACACCAGAAATATGGATTCTATCCTGGACCTTGTAAGGAATGCATCACATGTGTGTGTGTGTGTATATATATATATGGAACGTATTGTGTCAAGTGTTTATATGTACAGAGTTTATCATGTGTGCGTATGTATGGAGAGTATGTGCATCATCTGTGTATGTAGCAAATTGCCTTCTGTTGTTTGGGTTCATCAATTTGTAGTAGCTCAGTGTTGTATGTATATGTGTGTATATGTATAGGGTGTATCATCTGTGCATATCTATAGATTGTATCGTGTGTTTCGGATGTGTATAGAATGTATCGTGTGCATAAGTTTGGGATGTGTATATAAATAGAATATTTGTATGTGTATAGAATGTATCATGTGGTTATATGTATGGAGTGTGTATGTATAGGATGTATTGTGTGTGTGTGTGTGTGTGTGTGTATATGTATATGGAGTGTATCATGTGTGTATATGTAGCAAATTGCCTTTCGTTGTTTCAGTTCATCAACTTCCGGTAGCTCAGTGGTTACGTCACTCACCTCTCTTGCCAGAGACCTGGGTTCTATCCCAGACCCTGTGTGTGTGTATGTGTGTGTATATATATATATATATATATATATATATATATATATATATACATAAACATTTTGTTAGAGGAAACACCAATCTTCCAGTAATTAAATTGGTTCTCATTTTATGAAATTATGCATAGCCCTAGGCCTACATTTTTTCTCATTTAAGGTCTGTTTCAATTAGATGTGTGTGTCACAATATAGGAATAAATAACTTCTTAACTTATTTACTTTTCTGTGTATAAAGCCCAAAGTATACTTTTGCAGTTCACAAACTCTAAAAGAGACATAATTTGCATCGTGCACACATGTTGTGTCTACAACAGTGCAACTGTGAGGTTATTTAGATTGAAGTCCACTCTGTGGCATTGAACGTGTGCATTTTCGCTCATTCTTGGCCGAGCAGACTTTGAAAATTGCACACACTCTACACAAGTACACTAGTTCACCCAATACTGAAAATTATGTCATCATTTATTCACCCTTCACTGGTTCCAAACCACAAAAGAAGATAATTCGAAGAAAGCTGGACACATGGAATCATTGAATCTGTTTTCCCTAAGTCAATGGTTACATCGTTCATCAAAAAATCTTGATAACACTTCATTCTGATGGTCCATTTAGTAGACTGACTGCTTAATATCTGCTGATACTGCTCCTTCAACAATCATTGAACTGACTATAAGAAACGTTGCAAGCACATGTCAACTTACACTAACCCCAACCCTAACCTCAACCTTCTTAAAATCGAATGAGAATTAGTTGGCATGTAGATGCAATGTAACTTAAATTCAACAATTTAAACCATTAAAATAAAGTGTGACCAATTTATTTTTTTGTGTGTTTAACTGTAGGATTAACTTAGGGTAAGTAAATAGTTAATAATTTTTCAGTTTTGAGTGAACTAACCCATTAAAGTTCATTCCCCCTGCAGCCATGTGGCATATCAGCGACTGACACTGGGGTGGGCATCTCTGGTCTTTTATATAAGGAATAGAGTTGAACTCAGCAGGATAGTGACCTTCCAGGATGGAAGTTGAATACTCTTGTATTAGGGGCTGTACTCCTTAATGTCTTAGTTTGTGTACCCACATCCCATGCCAGAAATGCTGGTTTGCAGAGAGGTTCTACAAGGTTTGCAAAAGAAAAACGTTGACTTTGCTAACCATCACTATATGCTTTCAATCATCATGACACCAAGCCTCTATTAGAGGCCACAGAAGTGGTACTAAATAAGAGATGTAATATTATTTTATTTTATCGCAAAGACATATTTTTTTTGTCTCTTTTCTTACAAACACTGACCCCACACAAACTGCACATACATCACAGTCATTAGCAACCCACATGGGCCCACAATGAGTCGTCATACAAATTTTGACAAAAGAAGTCTAAGTGCATAAAAGGTCTATGCATTCTTAATGTGCAAATTGTGGTCAACATTAAGACTCTGTAGAATAATGAAGCCAAGAGCTTTGGCATGAGTGGCAGAGACGAGATTTTTTTTTTAATAGCCAATAGCCAAAAGCTTGCCGTTCTCTAAGCCGGCCCTGCATCCATTGTCCGGGGTCCCCACAGAAAAAGAAACATTATTCAAGTCTTTTTCAGGCCACAGACTGAAACACAGTAATTATCGTGGGCTCCGGGCTAAACCTGCGACCTCCCCTCAGTCCTCCTGTTCTCCCCCCGCTACTCTTTCTGAGAGCTCATTGTCTTGGCTTGTTTAAAGAAAGGCTTCGTTAATGAAGGAGGAGGGGACATGGGCTAATGGGCTCAAATAAGTTCCTCTCTGCGATATTGTTGTGGGATAATGGTGGTACGAGCCCCAGCTGTAAACTTGCAGGCGCCATATTGTGCATGACCTACATAGACCCTGATCTGAACCCGCACTGAATGCGTAACTGCCCCAGAAAACGCAGTTTCAGTCCCCCTTCTTTTTTTCTGTCTATTTTACGTTGTTCTGAGTCAATTAAGAGAGTCAGCAATTGGACAGCTGAAAGTGACACAGAGGGTTGGAATGGCAGGCTTGTATTTATTTATTTTCATACAAGAACGCTATCCTTGTTAAACTTGGCAACTGTAGAAAATATTTGAAATGCTAAATGCTAAATAAATGTATAATAATGTAAGAAAATAAGTCATATTTATGTCAAAAATGAATTGTTTGTAAGCTTAGGCATACGGTTATTAATTTAGCTTCATTAATTGTTTCATGCTTAGTTTGTTAACCAAATATTCAAAAAGCTAGATCACCTGGGTGCTAATGTTTAGCTAAAACTTAGCAAGTAGTTTGGTTAAATTTAATGTCTAATATCAATAACCTATTTAATTTAATCCTACATTAGTATTATTTTACAATTTATTTGAAATATTTCATATAAGTAAGGCAAGGCAACTTTATTTACTAAAGTTAAGTGTGCACCAACATTGGGCACATTCAAATCAAGACTGAAAACACATCTGTTTAACTGTCTTTCCTGAATGAGCACTGTGCTACGTCTGACAGATCACACTATTATGTCTTTCTTTTCTTTTTCTTCTTTTATAACCTGTTTGAACACATTTAAATCCGTCTTTATTGGATTTAATCATTTTTAATTCTTTTAATTTTTGTGTTTTTTATTCTTGTTTATGTAAAGCACTTTAAATTACCATTGTGTATGAAATGTGCTATATAAATAACTTTGCCTTGCCTAGGTTAATGTATCTTTATGTAAGTAAATAAGTCATATTTATGTCAATATGAAATGTGTGTACGCTTAATTATGTGCTTATTAATTTAGCTTAATTAATTGTTTTAGTGCCAAGTTTGCTAACTTTGCCAAATATTCAAAAAACCTAGTTCACCTAGCGGGTGCTAATGTTCAGCTAAAACTGTGTAAATAGTTTGGGTAAATAGTATGTCTAATATAAATAGCCTATTTAATTTAATCTAATATTAGTATTATTTTACAATGTATTTGAAATATTTAATTGTAAGGCAAGGCAGGGTTATTTATATAGCACATTTCATACACAATGGTAATTCAAAGTGCTATACAGAAAACAAGAATAAAAGAGACAGGAAAATTAAATGATTACAATTTTTTAAAATGATTAAAATAAGTTATAAAAACAGATTAAAATGTGTTCAAACAGGTTATAAAAGAATGAAAAAGAAAAGAAAGACATAATAGTGTGATCTGTCGGACGTAGCACAGTGCTCATTCACAGCTAAACAGATGTGTTTTTAGTCTTGACTTGAATGTGCTTATGTTGGAGCACATCTGATCATTACTGAAAGCTGATTCCAGCAGGGGAGGTGTAGAAGCAGAAGGTCGATTAACAATGCTTTGACTGAACCCTTGAAACCCTTGCTAATTTACTTGATACTAAAGATCTGAGTAATCTGTTAGGCTTGTATTCAGTGAGCATACCTGTAATATGTTAAAGTCCTAGGCCATTGATTTATAGACAAGTATTAATACTTTAAAATCTATTCTGAATGTAACTGGCAGCCAGTGTAAAGACCTGAGTACAGGTGTGATGTGCTCTGATTTTCAGGTTCTGGTCAGAATCCTGGCAGCAGTGTGTTCTGGATGAGCTGCAACTGTCTGGCTGTCTTTTTGGGAAGTCCCATGAGGAGGCCATGACAATAATCCACCCTGCTGCTGATAAAAGCATGAAAAAGTTTCTCTAAGACCTCAATGGAAACAAAGCATCTAATTCTTGCAATGTTGTTTGAGATGATATATGCTGATTTAGTTACTACTTTGACATGGCTAATGAAATTCATATCTGACTCCAGATTGTGAGGTTTTGAATTTGATTTTACAGGTAAAAAAAAGGCATTGGGGGTTGACAAAATTTGGGCGGTTTTAAAACGTAAATTTTATATGCAACTTATCAAACAAAACATAACTCTTTGCTCCTACTCCATTCAGTTAGTAATGACCAGCGCAAACCATGTGGGCAGTGTTCGATGTGATCCGGTTATGTTGTGGGTCTGTGACTGCTGGTGATGGTTGCTGTATGGTTAAAAGTTATGACAGTTAAGGTAAATAGATTAAGTATTTTAAAAAATCTAACATTTTGGCCTTTTTTTGTGTTTATCTGGCAACACTGGATGTAACTGGGAGCCAGTGCAAAGACCTGACAGGTGTGATGTGCCTGGATTTTTTGATACTGGTCAGAATCCTGACAGCAGCGTTCTAGATGAGCAGCAACTCCCTGACTGTCTTTTTTGGGAAGGTCAGAAAGCAGTCCATTACAGTAATCCATTCTGCTGGTGATAAAAGCATGAACAAGTTTCTCTAAGTCCTCACTGGAAACAGCAAAGGATCTAATTCTTGCAATGTTTTTGAGATGATAATATGCTGATTTACTTACTGCTTTGACATGACTATTAGAAATAGAGCTCTTGCACTGCTTGTATCATTAAAGAGATAGGTCACCCAAAAATGAAACTTCTGTCATCAGTTGCTCACACTTTATTTGCTCCAAACCTGTTTTACTTTAATCTGTTGAAAATAATATCCATGATATTTGTTTTCATGGAAATTAGTGGTTAAAGTTTTTTAGCTTTCATCAAAATATCTTCTTTTATAGGGTTTAGAGAGTGAACCACTTGAGGGAGAGTAAATGTGTGAATTAAATTTTTGGGTAAACTATATCTTAAAGATTTTTAACAAGGATGCATTAAATAGCTCAAAAATGACAGCAAAATCTGATACAACACAGATACTGAATTTGATACGATACTGATTCTCTTTCAAATAAGTGCTAATCTTTAAACTTTGTTCATCAATGAATCAAACACAACCAATATAATGCCAACAATTGTATTATTTTCCATACTACTTTTAATTCTACCAGTAAACAAACATATCTGCCATCCAATGTCCACTTCTGTTCCCTTGACAGACAAAGATGAAATACATTCTGATAAACAAGGTTGCTATTTTTGGTCTGAACAATGTAGTTGATGCATCATAATTTCTTCAAATTGGATGGAAGTGGGCACCATCATTTCAGCACAAACTACAGCACAGAGAATTGATCATCAACATGGAGAGAAAAAAACAGCCTGAGCCACAGCACAACTATTCCTTTATCTCTTTGAAATTTATCCTCATATCAGCCTCCCATCTCTCTCTCCTGCTCATATCTTGACCCATGAGCCTCTCCTTTTCGCTGTTTGTGTTTTCAGTGTCTATTTGGATTCTGTGCTCCTGCGCTGATGACTAAATTATGATTGGGCGTAAGGATAGCAGGGCTTTCATCTGCCCAGCGTTGTTCCACGCTTTCCTCTCCAACACAAAGGGCCCCTCTACCTCTGCTCAGCCCGCTTTTGAAGAGCAGAGTGGCTATGCGTCCCCATGGAAACCGCTGCGTTCCCTACAGGACCAAGGTGTATCTCAGATGGAGAGAGACTGAAACAACATCAAGCCATCTCTCAATCATTAATCTGTTTATTAATTTTCAATGCCCGTGTCCTTCTACAGGCTCTGAGGGTTCGAGCATGCTGGTGTGTTTGATGCAAATAATGCAGTTTTGATGTTAGCTGATTTAGTGATCTGTGAGCTACGACAAAATGTTTACCATTGCCCTTTTAGATAGATAAGAATATACATATGTTGTTTATATTTATTTGTTTACAAATTGTGACACGGTGGCGCAGTGGGTAGCATTGTCACCTCACAGCAAGAAGGTCACTGGATCGAGCCCCAGCTGGGTCATTTGGCATTTCTGTGTGGAGTTTGCATGTTCTCCTTGTGTTTGCGAGGGTGCTCCAGTTTCCTCCACAATCCTAAGACATATGTTATAGATTAATTGAATAAGCTAAATTGACCATAGTGTATGTGTTTGAATGAAAGAGTGTATGTGTTTGTGTTTCCCAGTGCTGGGTTGTGGCGGGAAGGGCATCCGCTGTGTAATAACATATGCTGGATAAGTTAGTGGTTCATTCCACAGTAGCGACTCTTGGTTAATAAAGGGACTAGGCCAAAAAGAAAATGAATGAATGTTTTTCTTGCACATGTCTTAAAAATATCTTATTTTGTGTTTTACAGATAATAAAACAAGGTCAAATAGGTTTGTAACAAGTAAAGAGAGAGTAAATTGTGGTTTTGATATATATTTTAAAACGGAATTGGTCTTACCAGGTGAGGATCCTTGAATTGACCAATGAAATCGGCTGTGTGGGGCGGGGTTTGAGTTGCGTCGTGCGGGTGTTCCAGTCTTATGTCGGAATCATCACAGGTCTGTTTCATATTCATAGGCTTCATTTCCTGTGGTACAATAGCAATCTTTACATTGACAAAAGCCAGTGAATGAGTCTCCATTCACACAGGGAGAATCCAATTATCACGGCACAATGGTGTCAGTCTGAGGCACGAGGTCTTCATCCGCTCTCTCTGATGACCAGCCTCACAGCTATCTAATAAAGTCAAGCACACTTGGCCTGGAGTGTGTAGGTAGTAGTCAGGCTATTCAGTGCTGAGACATAATTCTCCGGTCTCTTGGTGGAAGTTACACGCAAAGGTAATGGACTCATTTTAGAAGCTCTTGTTTTCCAGTCAAACACTCATTATATTACTTTATTAAATAAATGTGCATCATTTTCACATTTAATAACGATGTTCTTAACAACACTCTTCTTTTAAAGACTCAATAGGAAAATTCTATTTTTATAAACAGATGATAGCCTTCCCTCAATAAGCTGTCCTTCTTGACGTCATTTTGCTGCCATCTAGTGATCGAAGTGTGTCAGAAGCTCATGAACTGAAGTGATGAAAACACTTGACAGTGGAGACAGATATAAATGCTTATCGACCTGTACCACTCAGTGGAAACGGCAGAATAAATTTAATCAGGTAAGAAACAGACGTGAAAAATAATTAAAAATGTAATAAAGTCCCAGTACTACAACGCTGCTGCATTAAACAGCTTAAACCAGCCTAAGCTGGTTGACTGGTTTTAGCTGCTGCCTGATTTTAGAGGGGTTTTGGGTCAGCTAGCCTGGTCTTAGCTGGTAGGCTGAGAGATTACCAGCTAAACCAGTTTGACCTGCCAGGCGGGGAGCTCAACCAGTAATGTCAAGCTAAACTGGTCAAGGTGGTTTTAGCTGGTCATTTTTCCAGCCTGACCAGATAATACCAGACTGAAAATTAGTTAGGAAATTAGGCTAATTATTTAGGCTAGTCTTCAATGAAGTGTTCAGGAATGATGAGGTAGGGTCTCTCTCACTGATTCACACGTTTGCTCTGACCTATTGTCGTTTTCTGCAAATGAAGGCTCTATTTTATTGCATTAGTGTTCTTATGTAAACATATTATCATCAGTTTATGAAATAAAAATAGAGAGCTGTAACTACATTTAAGGTACATTCCCAACCTAACTTCATTCTGAAAGGTTAGACACTGAGAATTTCATACTAGGTTATTTCAAACTTTAACAGCTTATTAACTGTTTACCATCACATTTTGTGGGATGCACTTTAGAGTTCCTAATAACTGACATTAAATACATTCAATAAAAAAACCCAGAAAACAAATCAGACTATAATAAACCATGATACTCTTCTTAAAGTTTCATTTATTAATGACACAAGACCTGATCACATAAACACACAGACTGACATAAACAGAAACATAAGAGGAAATTCATTTGTGGTAAAGTGACAGACCGTAATGAGTGTGGAAAATAAAGAGGAATGTCTACAGTCATACCTACCAGCCTTTCAATTAAAAGCAGGTATTTAAATAATTAAGACCCAATCTCACTGTTCTTGCAACAGCTTCAAAAGTGAAACAAATACAAATGCGGACGGTAAGGCAACAGGTGTTCAAGCACCTGAGAGATGGGCTGTAGCACAAAAATACACACATTTATGCACTACAAGACACATGATACAAATGAAATAAGCTGCAAAGATAACTATTCCCATACAAATGTTTTCATTTAGTTTTTAAAAAGAGTGATACAGTAGTTTCTTCCATTTAAAAAGGCACTTTCATGTCTTCTGTTGAAAGTGCATTGCTCCCTCTACTGGTTGTAGTGGTGATGTTTCTCTGTGTTTTTGGTCCCAGTTAAACTGGAGATGATGTGAAGAGTTTGTGGCTTGATAAGAATTCAGGGTTCTGTGTCAGTGTGTTTGTGTGAGTGTCCCACAAAAACCCTACAGCTTTAAAGTTTGGGTTGGCTTGATAGTTTTATCTTCAGATTCTCTGCCAGTTTGTCCAAGAACTCAAAAGTGTTGAGGTAATCTGAACGCGTGACACTGTGGAAAAAGAAAAATAGAAAATCAGAAACAAAACAATATACAAACATGTTTGCACAGGCATATGAAGTCATTTCTATACTGTAAAAACTTGTCTTTACAAAAAACTGTTATGCCATAACATGTTTTTATCAATGTTATTTTGCCAGTTTATTGTTCAATGAGTATCAAGATTTTGGCATTCTCGACCGTCAAGCCCATTATGATATTTACATTATGATAAAAGATGTTTATTATTTAATTTTAACCTTTAAGATGCCCAAAAGTATGATCAAATATGATCAATGTATAGGCCATGTTTACAGTTTCTTGTATGAATACCCAATTTATATGATTAAAATGTAAACATTATAACCATGTCAAAATTTAGTTTAAATATAAATTTCTATTAAGTTAAATATTTTGATTTTTTCAGCATTCATTACAATGCTATATTTATTTAGAAATTTATTGCCTTATTCACAAACAGTTAGTGCATTTGTTTAATTTTTTTTCTGTAATATTCATTTTAATTACAAATATTAGATAATTATTTTATTAATCATTTCTTTTTTGATAATATAATTTTTATATATTCATAAGTCTGTTTAAAAACTAATAATAATAAAATTTTTTCACATTTGTTTGTCTTTTCTTAAATCTTTTCATTGACATTACCCCCCTTTCAGGCCTCTTGGGGTCTCCACCTTGACAATCCCTTTGCTGGCTGACAATAGTAGCGTGGAAAGTACACATTTCACCTTTAACACTATTTATGCCATCTAGTTAAAGTCCCTTATGCATTAAACACGTGCCCAACACAACTCAATCTGACAGAATATTCTCAATAAAATGTTGTTCCAAATATCCTTAAGCATAAAATAAGCATATAATGGACATACCCAGACATGCCCTTGATGCAGATGGCCAGGTCTTTGGTCATAAAACCAGCTTCAATGGTCTCGACACAAACAACCTCCAGTGCCTCAGCAAACACCCGCAGCTCTGCGTTCTTATCCAGCTCCGCCCGGTGTAGCAGCCCTCGAGTCCACGCAAAGATAGAGGCTGATGGGACAAAATATTTACTCTGTGAAGTTGCAAAAAGCTGTGCAGTCAAAAACTAAATTAAGCATTGCTAACTTTCAAATCAACAAGCTTTCTGTTGTCCAACACAGGAAATTTGCATGACAAATTACCTTGATTAAAATTTGTGTAGTGAATTTTTGCAGCTTTATATATTTATTTTATATAGGCTGTATATATTTAGTGTAAATATTAATATTTTGAAATATTTTAAATGTAATAAATGTTTGATGTTTTATACTTAAAATATGTGTTATAAATAATTATGAATAGAAGGGCGCAAGATTAAACCCCAATGCAAAACTCCCGATCGCAGGAATTCACACAGTAATAATTGGATTTTGACTGCTAAATTTTGCTGAGCAATGGCCTATTTAACTACAGCTTCAAGATGATAGTGAAAGAAGTGTTGTCTTTACCGATGGGGTTGGTGGACGTCTCTTTGCCCTGCTGGTGCATACGATAGTGTCTTGTCACAGTGCCGTGGGCCGCCTCAGCTTCTACTGTACGCCCATCGGGACATACAAGCACACTGGTCATCATGCCCAATGATCCATAACCTAGGAAAAGACACCAGAAAGCACACACTCTAAATATCAATTCTTTCACAATAAATAAAGTGATTAGGCAAAGAAATTAAAGGTTTTGCAGCCTATTTAAACCAATTCAGCATAAAACTACACAATACCAAATATTATTTATATTTTGAGATCTTGCAATGTTTTCAAAAGAAGCCTCTTATGCTAACCAAGGCATCATTTGTTTAACAACAAAGTTATAAGTCACAAAATTATGTTGTGAAATATTATAAACAAATAAAAATGATCAATTTCTGTTTTCATGTACTTTAAAAAAAATGTCATTCATTCTTATGATGGCAAGAGGAATTTGCAGCATTGTAACCCCAGTCTTCAGGTGCTTTAAAAAAATACATGATCCTTAAACTCATTCTAATATGATGATTTGGTGCTCAACAAATGTATTTAACGAGCTACATTCAATTATAAAAACAGATTTATGTGTGTATACTGTGATTCAACATTTCAGGATTATTTGATCATTAGAAAAACAGCATTAATTTGACAAAAACTACTGTGACATTTGACCTTTTACTTTGCTTGCCTTTAATGCACTCTTGCTGGAAAGTATGCATTTATTAAGTATACATTTGCATTTTGGCATTGAAATATGTTGGTATAGTAATAAGGGACTATGAAAGAATGGGCATAGGGCATCAGGGTATAGAAATAAGAAAGTATAAAAATATTAATATATACACATACATTAATAATATAAATAAATATGGGAGAATGGAAGCATGGGGACATGACAATATAGTAGTATGAAATATGGGAATATGAGAGTATAGAAGTACAGAAAATGGGGGAAAAGGAGTATAGGAGCATGGAAGTATAAAACGTACAGGAATAAGTATAAGAAGATAATTTTCCGTAATTCTGTAAATTTATTACTAACCTTGAGCTACAGAATCCGACTGCACGTCTCCATCGTAGTTCTTGCAGGCCCAGATAAACCCACCTTCAGACTTCATGGCCTGAGCCACCATGTCATCAATCAGCCGATGCTCATACCAGATGCCCATGGCTTCATACTTGGCCTTGTACTCTCTGGAACACAATTTCAAAAGGTTATATTTCTACATTTATTTCTTCATTGTTTGTTATTCTGTCAGCTTATTCAGTGCAGCCATAATTGATTAGTGACAGGCAGGAGCGATTCTATTTTTTTTTTTATTCAATACAAACAGGCGTTTACTATTCCTCATCTTAAAATTCAAGACTATAATGACATATTTTGTGAAATCGGGTTAGACATACCCCTGGAGACAGAAGGAAATGCTATTTAGTAAAGAATATATATATATATATATATATATATATATATATATATATATATATATATATATATATATATATATATATATATATATATATATATATATATATATATATATATATATGTAAGCCTTTAAAACTAGTTTTAAAATGGAAGGATTTTTTTATCATAATGAAGAATGCAAAGAAAGGACTTGGCTTCTCACTGTGATCTTTCTGACCTTTATGCGTTTTAACGGAAAACAATTTAAACATTAACTTTCATACAATGACTTATCTTTTTTCTATCTATCTATCTATCTATCTATCTATCTATCTATCTATCTATCTATCTATCTATCTATCCATCTATCCATCTATCTATCTATCCTGTACTGTACTGTACTGTACTGTACTGTACTGAACTGTAAAAAAGCATTTTGAATGCACATACTGTACAGCCAATTCAGATTTTTATATGAATTTCAGCAAATAAACACATTTCCAAGTGTTTATTTAGGTGTTTATTTAGGAAAACTCCTAAGAAAAACAAGTTATATCTTGAATATGAAATGTTGGGCTTGACTGCATTCTATGCATCCTCCATAAAAACACGTGGTTTCCTTCACTCGTCCTTGTTTTGCGCTCTTGAATATTTGAATTGACCTTTGGTGGTTGATCATGACATTACATAAGAACATAAGATCACTTATAGAATGTATATTGAGAAACAGCCATTGTCTCCATCGATTACCAGAGACTTTTTTCAGTAACCATGTAACCAGCGACTCACTTGTCATAGATCTCCTGGAAAATATCTTTGAAACGCCCATCATATTTCTTCAGGATAGTGTTTTTGGTGCTGAGGTACATTGGCCAGCCTTTATTCAGGCCCATCTGGAAAGAGCTGTGAGCAAAGTCCCGGATTGACTTGTCTGTGTTGTACATTCCCAGAGCTACTCCACCGGTACCTGAGCATATCAAATAAAATCATTCAGATTTTCAAGATAACATGCTTTGAACAAATATCTGCTTGTGCCAATTAGATTTAGAAGCAAGTGGACAACATTTCAAGAATGTTAAATGAAATCTTTGCACAGTGTCTAATACTTGAAACCTTAAATACCAAATAACTGTACCCAAAAAAAACTCAATGTAATATTGACAAGACAACCACGCTCTGTGCTCAAACAGGTGACAGTCCACTGTTATGACATCATCATATAAAGACATTATTTGGGATACAGGGCTGTATCTGACATTTCATGTGTCCATATTACAGAGTTTTATTACAAAATTCTAGAATTTGAAGTATTTATAAAATAGCAAATGAATTACCTTCAAAGTCATGGACAACAAATTTCAGTGTCTCTCCTCCGTTTTTGGGTTTGTATGTCATTTCCACTGTTCCAGGGCCAGGCACAACAAAATCTGTTGCCTTGTACTGCAAAAGTTAAGATGACAGGTTATTAAAGGAGACTTTTGAACATTTAAAATGACTCTTTATTATGTTTTTTTTATTTTTAATTTTAAAGAGCATACTAAGTTATAGGTCAAAGTGCACAATAAATGGAGCCATCATCACCCCCATAACCCCCCTCCTTTGAACAAGCATTCAGTAATTTCAGATTTACCTCCACAAACCTGTTTATTTGCTAGAAATCTGCACAGTGCACACTTACAGAAGATGCAGACTCTGGATCAAATTAAGTTAAACTGATGGAATGTTATCACCATATGCTAAAAAAGCCTCGAAAGCTAAAATCCAGATATGTAATGAGCATTTTTAAAATATGCTGTTAGATCAGCCCATTTTACCAATCAAGAGATTAAAGGATTGTATGCATTATTAGAAAATACTTGATAATATAAAGTATATTTTGAGAAAATGTTATATTGTTTTAAAAATCAGAAATAGCATACTTCTCAAGTAGGTACTACATTTAAATTTGTATTTATTTCATGACTAATAGAAAAGTATGTTTTATATAGTATGAATGCGAGTAGTGCAAGTGGAATTTAGCTAGGTGCATTCCTTCACTTCTGTTAATATATTTTCTGCCATGGCCTCATGGGATAAAAGAGAATGCATTGGATGTTCACTTAAGAATCTTGCCAGAAGTAGTAGGTCATCCGGGCACTTCACACTGTGTTTTATATACTATGAATTTGGACCTACTACTAGGCTCACAAATTATTTTTCACATACTATATAGTAGAGAAAAATGCAGTTCATAATGCATCTTCCCAAAAAGAAATATTGTGTTTATTAGACATCTAAAATGTTAACAGTGTGGCTAAAACAAGACTAAACATGGGCTGTCAGTGAAAAATCTAACAGACATCTAAGAATAGGTCAAAACTAAATTACTCTTTATACGTGTATTCATTCATTTCTGTTTATTTGATGACTAATCTAGTTTTGGCCTATTCTTAGACATATATTAGAATTTCACAGACTTTAACCGACCAAATTTAACCTTGTTTTAGCCAAGACAACTATGTTTAGATGTCTATTAGACATCTATTGGGCATCTTTTAAAAACAAACAAAATGATTGCTGGGTTATGTGTTCTTTTTTTGTGGGCTTTGAAATCTACATCAGAAGGATTTGGAAGTAGCATAATAGATAAAAAAAAAAAAAAAAAGTATTATTTTTCTAATAATCTTAACTTTGATAAACTGGCAGTGATAAGCGTAATTAAAAATGTAGTACAAATGAACAATTAGGCTCAATAAATATTTTATGTACACAAGTATGAGCTGCCTACCTGGTCCCCATGTGCATGTCTGCCGATAATTATAGGCTTGATCCAGCCTGGAACCAAGCGGGGAATGTTTTTGCAGATAATGGCCTCTCGGAACACAGTGCCACCCAGAATGTTTCGGATTGTTCCGTTGGGAGAGCGCCACATCTGCTTGAGTTTAAACTCCTCCACACGCTTCTCATCAGGAGTGATGGTGGCACACTTGATGCCCACATTGTAGCGCCTCACAGCTTCTGCTGCCTCAACTGTTACCTTATCATCGGTGGCGTCGCGGTTCTCCATCCCCAGGTCATAACTATGAATGAACAAAAAATAAAAAAGAAGGAAAATCTCATGTAATTCTTGACCTTCTTGACATAAATTTGATCACTATAAAGGTCTATTATTGTACAAAATGTTGTCATTTATGCAGACTCAAATGGAAATGGAAAAGAATCATTTTAAAGTTTTTAACAGACTGTACACATGCTTTATACACAAATTAGCAAGTCGGAGAATTATTTCAAACCCATTCTCTCATGCTCACTTGCCTACATTAAATTTTGCTGTCCAAACTGCATTAAGTTATAAAACAAGCTATTAACTCAGCTCAAACTGACAGCCAAATTGGTAATACAGAAATATGTTACATTGTACTACCAGTTAGGCAGATGACGTCTCCCAGCATGCTTTAAATGAGGTCAATGGGAAACTAGTGACATTGTAATATAGCACAAAGACACACTGTTCTGGTGCACTGAAAAAGAACCATTCGTTCTGTGACAGATTATTATTACAATGTAAAATAACTCTAAGACATTTTATTTAAGAAATTTACTTCATTGGGTAATGGGAAAAAAAATCAAGTACTTATTATAACACAATCTTTTAGAAATCATTTAAATATGCTATAATTACTAATATCTATTATACCTACTATTACGATGAATTTCGAAAACTGCTGGGCTGCTCAACAGCATACTTTGTAAATGCTGTTAGGCCACACAAATTACAAACTAATAAATACATTTTTCTTTAGTATAACAATAAAGTATCATGGGGAGGCAAAGGTATAATGGGTATACAATCAATAACATTTAATTGAACAGTGTGTGACAGTAAATAAATAAACAAATAAATAAATATATATCCTCATTTCTTTCATATAAGTGTCCTGATATGCATACTTATGCACTATTCTATGACATTTTAGTATTAACAATTCAAATAGAGTCTACTAAAAACTCAAACTGCAGTTTCAGTGCCCAAAATGTCACTTCATGACTCTGTTTGAGCCGGATTTATGAGGTATAATGATAATTTTGGTTGAAATCGTGGTCTACAGCAACCCAAAACATGCCTGACCACTCAAAATAACTGATTTAAATTCATCCCAGCAACTTGTACTCTTGCTCTGAGGGGCTGAATAGCCTCATTTGCTCTGCATTATAGTGACCGAACTGATGAAGGTATCAACAGATTCTACAACTAGTGAAGATGTGACACTTTAAAGAGAACATGCCTGAGATACAAAACGCTATTGTCTGTTGAGGGCGTGAACTCTCTCATACTCCCTTATTCACGTCTCTTTTGTGTTGAGAATGCTGTGACCTTTCACCCACTTACCCTCCAATCCTCGATACAACAATGATACTGAAAAACTGTTGGGGGCGCTAGAGAGATTGGCCAAACTGCTTATTTATCACACATTTTTGGGGGCTGCCATCAATAAAAGTTACTTGTTATGCAGAGTAGACATTCTGCAATGTTACTAAATTCCTGAATTAAAGCTTAGGTCAATGATTAAATGAACAAGCATCAAGATATCTCTGGTAGGTGACAATTGTTTGCTTTATGTACTGATAATATGCCTTATCTGGTTGACATGGTTTTAGATTGTACTATTCTGCCAAACTTCAGGTCAAGTTCACAAACACTTTTTCTTACAAAAGCCGGGCTTTATAATTAAAGAGGCTCTAAGATGAAACTGTAACCACATGTTCAAAGTTCACATGCCAGTTTCAAGCACAGAACTTTTGTTAGGTAATAAACGTTTCTAACTTATGCGATGATAACACTTCCCTTTGGCCTTGAGGATTGAGAAATTTGATAGTATGAGAAATTTGGACTTACAAACATGAAACATGAAACGTCATATTTGTAAAACATGGCAGGTAGATGCTGATAGACATGTTTATTGGTAATGCACATATTGTTAATAGCACGAATATACAAGTAAATTTAAAAAGTAATTATTTTAGTTTTAACGTAATTTTTAATCATTTTAAAACCCATTTTAAAGAGAGCGCTCCATGTTAATTTACAATGATTCTAAAGTTACCGCATTATCTTTAGTGCTAAGTTTACCATGCAAATGGTTTTAAGGATGACTAATTGGCAGTAAAGTCAAATTAAATTAGATTAACATCTGAACCAATGTATTCCCAAGAGAAATCAGTATTAATGAGAATAAGGCTCACCTGCTGTTTATGCACCACACAAACACTCACTTAATCTCACCTGTGCAAATCGAGCTCCAGATAAGGGAAAATGAGTTTCTCTTTTATGAGCTCCCATATTACTCTGGTCATCTCATCTCCTTGCATCTCAACCACAGAACCGGCTTTGATCTTCTGAGACATTTTGAACCCTGCAAGATCGATGACACTTATGTTAAATAGAGTAGTGTACTTACTCCCTGAAGAATGAATAGCTTTCATTGAGAAGTTACATAACCAGTGAGTCAGCATTTTTTTTTTGCCTTAAACCTGTTTTAACTGTTAGCACTGGTAGGACTGCAGACTGAAACTAGGGTGTCTGCAGATTTTATGAATGAAAATTTAAGACCACACAAAGAAAATGTTTAATACATCATGTCCTTTAAGCAAAATTATTGGGAGCAACGTTTCATGAAATAAGTAATCTTGCTTTCCCTGAAACTGATCAAAATGAAGCAAGTGTATGACTTATAACAAATACCTGGCATTTGGCTCTGTAAAAAACAAATTCATTCAAACAAAGTACAGTTTTTAGTCATGCCCTGCAGATATTTATTATTGTATTGAACATAAATGCACTTGATTTAGATTAGTTTCTCAGAAAAGGGAGTATTCTTCCTTTTGCATCTTAAGAAAATGTATCCGTTTAAAGATGCGTAGTATTAGTTTTGGAAAACAAACATACAGATTATATTTTTGAATCGCGTTTACCGTCATTCACTTTATGAATTAAAGATTCTGCTCTAATGTAAGACTTTTAAGTCCCACAGAAACCCATCAGCAACATGTAATGAAGTTTTTTTCACTGCTTATGGACAAGAGTGTGTTTGTTCACTCATGTAGGGTAGCAAGATATTTGTATTACAGTATTTTTAGTATTCTTGGACATACCATTTGTACTGACATACCAGCTTTTGTGACAGACATCAGCTGTTCTTGTGCAAGTAATGCAACAACACCTGACAGAAACGCAGCCATTGTGTAACCTGATGCTAGCCTTTTATCCACATTAATGCACTGGATAATCAATTCTGACACTATTAACTAATATCAATCTCACCGACTTATTGTTGTTCCACAGATGTGCACGTTACATAACAAAGCAATTAGGACAAAGGTCAATTACAGCGCGTGCAATACTGTCTTACACCCTACAAAAGTATCACAAGAAGCTTTATATGATTCTTGGGTTACTTTTACTAGATCTTTTAAAAACTGCTAATGTAATACATGCAAATGATTAAATCTAATATCATATAAAATACATGCATAATCACCGTGGGTTTAAAGCAAATTTACTTCGTCTTTTCTATTGAAAGAATCTAGTTATTGGTATTTTCATTCTGAAATGCTCAGGATACCGGTAGTACTTTCCAGGAAACGTCAAATCCAAACGACAGCGATGTTTTCTTTAGATTTACCAGATATTTTGAACGATCTAAACTCAGTATACTTCGCTTACCTTATTTTAGAGATTGCACTTGAGAAAATGAAGAGATGCCAGGTTGTGAATGCGTCGAAAAGGGGCTTGAAGATGTTTTTTTGCCTTTACTAGTCTTGGAAGGCGTTGTTTCCTATCAGCTGAGCGGACGGCATAGGCTCTCCTCCGTTTAGCTCATCGATGTGCTCCTAACCAGATAAACCTCCACCAATCCAAAAGAACTAGGAACTAATCTACAACGCCTTGCCCCTCCCTCGTCATAGAGTACAGCACATTGGGAGGGATGCGTTTTTGTATAATCGCAGTTTGCATCGAAGCATGTCCTTCTCTAGGGGCGCTGTGTTGCTCAAAACCAACGCAGACTATTTTATTAGAATAAATTCAACTTTACTGTCATTGACCATGTGCAAGGCAACGAAATGCAGTTTAGGTGTAACCAGGAGTGCAATAGCAGCAAGTGCAGGATATCGGCATGTAATAAGTGCAATTATAGAAAAGTATGGGTAATATTTACTAATGGATGTACTATGAACATAATATACAAGTTGTATTAAGTCAGAAATGTTCTAATAGATGAACAATGTACAGGTTGCTATTAATAACTACGATTAGGCAAATATATGAACATAATATACAGGTTGTTA
Source organism: Danio rerio (assembly GCF_052040795.2). Classification (NCBI taxonomy): domain Eukaryota; kingdom Metazoa; phylum Chordata; class Actinopteri; order Cypriniformes; family Danionidae; genus Danio; species Danio rerio. The sequence goes on along the minus strand of NC_141029.1, from coordinate 29,987,568 downwards.
TTTGCAATAAACAGGAATTACAAAAATATGTAATCATGCATTTACAACTTTAAATGTGCAGTGAATATGCACATTTACAAATGGCAAATGCAGTGTAGTGCAATAATTATTTATGTGCTATATTATGTGTGCAATATTAAATAGTGCAATAGTTATGGAGAGAGTGTAGGGTTGAATGGGGTGGGCAAAAAGATAAGATTGAGCTACAAGATAACGAACACATTTTTTAATGAAGAAATTGTTATTAATGCATATGATAATAATAATAATAATAATAATAATAATAATAATATTAATAATAATAATAATAATAAACTTTATTTTATACAGTGCTTTTCAAAGTAGCTCACATGCACTAAAAAGAAAAATCTCAAATCATATAAAATCAGATATGCTGCATTCCTGATCTCAAAGGGCAGAGAATTACACAACTTAATAGACAGTGAAAGGCCCAATCACCCAAAAAAAAAAAAAAAAAAAAAATAGACTTCAGAAGGGTGTATGCAGGTGTGGGGAAAAGTTCAGACAAATATTGAGGAGTGAGACAATAAGGCTTTAAAGGGCACCTAAAATAAAAATCATCTTTTGTAAACTGTTTGAACAGAACTGTGTAGATATAGTGTGTGCACTGTCATACTGGGGTGATATAAAGACAATACGTCTCTTTTTTTATTTCCTGACATTAAAATGGGATCCAAATCCCACCAATTTTAAGGCTCACTGCAACGTGACGTAGGAATGTGGTTTCACCGGCCACCGAATTGATTGACAGCTGTGTATTAACATGTCTTCGTAGTAAGCGTATTATCATATCAACAAAACGGGACTTGCGCAAAACAACTATGATTAAAAGATCTATTCAGCTCTCTGTGATCATCACTCATCATCAAATGTGATCAAGAACGAGTTTTATAAGTTTAAACATTTTTAAAATGCATGTTCGTAATGAATTAAAGTGATTTTACCGGCTTTATTACCACAGGCGCGCATCAGTACAATTATAAATGAAGATGCTAATCTCGGTTTGTTGACGTTAAATCAGGTTTATTTTGTAACATAAAATAATAGATATCCATACGGCAGTGGATATTAACGTGTATGCTGTCACTTTTGCAAAGTTAAACGCGCTTACTGTGTCTGTCTGCTGTGTGTCTGTGTGTGTGCGAGAGAACTTTGTAATGACAGTGTGTGACTCATCGAAAGGCTTGAATTAACTCCACAACACACACTTGAAAAAAAAATGGTAAAGTTCTTAACATTTATGATAAATACTACAGTAAGTGAGCTCTACTTCCTTCATGTCTGTCACTGTGCTGTTTTTCTTACTAAGCTGAGGCTAAGATTGAGGCAGGGAAAACTAGCATTAAAGGCACAGACCGCAAAAACAGATACAAGATACTCAGAGCTGAAAATTACAATACTTGGAAAGGTATGATGAATATTCTGAGGGGTGTTTTGAGCTGAAACTTTACAGACACATTCTGGAGACACAAAAGACTTATCTTAACTCTTGAAAAAGGGGTAAAATAGGTGCCCTTTAAGTAAGCATGAACATTTTAAAATCAATATAGAAACTGATAGGAAGCCTAACAGGATTAATGTAGAAACACTAACTACAAATGATTAAGCATGCATGCATTTAAAAATATCAATCTTCTGTTCTGTTTAAAGACTACATTAACAGCATAATCAAATTTATTGATTTAGCAGATGTTTTTATTAAAAGCAAAATTACAAATGAGGATACTAGAAGCACATTAAACTATTTTGTTTAAAACAGACAAAAGCAAGCAAGTAAAATAAACAGATAGATATAGAAATAGGGAGTGTTTTGTGGAATAATTAAGCATTGATAAAACAGATGTCTTAGGAAGTTTCTTGAAAATGGTCAGAAACTCGAATTGAGTGCGTCAAGTCATTTCACCAGAATGAAATATTAAAGGTGAAAGTCTTTGCAATTTTATGCTCCTATGGAAAGTCCTGCTGGGCACATAAGCTCAAAATAGAGTGTTCAGGTAAAGAGGCGCAGAGCCACTGGTTGTTTTGTAGGTGAATGACAGAGGATTGAATTTGATGTGAGCTGTAATTTGGAGCAAGTGTAGACTGATAAATAAAGATGCAACTTGCACTATTTTTGGCTTACTAAAGACCACTCTCATCATTGCCACACTCTAGGTCAGGGGAGCCTAAGCCTTTTCTTATGAAGGGCCAAAAACCAAACTTGATTGAGGCTAGTGGGCCGAAGGTAAATATAGTTGCCATAGGCAATTTCCTAATTTACTTAATAATATTTAAAAATAAGGCGAGGCAGTGGCGCAGTAGGTAGTGCTGTCGCCTCACAGCAAGAACGTTGCTGGTCACTGGTTCGAAATAAACAGATAGATATAGAAATAGGGAGTGTTTTGTGGAATAATTAAGCATTGATAAAACAGATGTCTTAGGAAGTTTCTTGAAAATGGTCAGAAACTCGAATTGAGTGCGTCAAGTCATTTCACCAGAATGAAATATTAAAGGTGAAAGTCTTTCACCTCAACTCAGTTGGCGTTTCTGTGTGGAGTTTGCATGTTCTCCCTGCCTTCGCATGGGTTTCCTCCGGGTGCTCCGGTTTCCCCCACAATCCAAAGACATGTGGTACAGGTGAATTGGGTAGGCTAAATTGTCCATAGTGTATGAGTGTGTGAGTGTGGATGTTTCCCAGAGATGGGTTGCGGCTGGAAGGGCATCCGCTACGTAAAAACTTGCTGGATAAGTTGGCAGTTCATTCCGCTGTGGCGACCCCGGATTAATAAAGGGACTAAGCCGACAAGAAAATGAATGAATGAATGAATGAATGAATGAATGAATGAATATTTAAAAATAACTAGAAAACACAGTTTGTTTGTTTTTTTATATTTTATAAATGTACAGTAAAAACAATCTAATTTATAACAGAATAAAGGTAGACTAGGTTTTGCCTTGATTTGCATGCGGATGTCTTCTGCATAGTCATCTATTCGTAGAGTGGCAGGATTTAAATTTTTAAAAATCTGACTTATTTACAACTTTTAATTAAACATTCAATTTCATTCTGCTTTTTCTTAATCGGAGCAATAAAAAAATAATTTAAAAAAGTTGTCAAATTAGAAATGACAATCTCTTTGAAAGGCACTTGGCCCAACCCTCTTCATCAGTCCCACTCTCCTATCAGATGGGATGTTGGGCTAAATCAAATGTTACAATGGGCCAACTTTGGCACTACTTTGAGCATCTTTGATCTAGATCACTGAAGAGGATTGATGCTGGTGTGTTTGGGAGGCCAACCAAGAGTGAATTGCAATAGTCCAGTCTGGACAGAACAGAAGCCAAGACAATCCAGCAATTGAGTTCTGATAGGAAAAGTCTAATCTTCCCGATGTTATACATAGCGAATCTGAGTTCTAACAGAGTTCTAGCAATGTGGTCTGTGAAGTTCAGCTGTGAATCAAAAACCGACCCTAGGTATGTGGTGGCCCTGAAAGGTGCCATGGTCAAGCTGCTCAGTTGTATAGTGAAGTTATGCTTAAGTGTTGGGCTGGCCAGGACTACCAGTAGTTCTGTTTTAGGCAGGTTGAGTTGACAGTGATGATCCTTAACATCTGTCAGATATGCTGTAATTCAAGCAGCAAACTAATGGATCATCCAGCAGGAATGAGCATTAGAGTTAAATGTCAACAGCATAGCAATGATAGGAAAAGCCATGTTTCTGAATGACAGACTGAAGTGATGTCATGTAAATGGAGAAGAGAAGTGGTTCAAAAACTGAATCCTGGGGAACCTCAGTAGCACAGTGGTGCCACTCTGACGTTTGACTCAAAGATATCCTGAATAACCTACCTTGAGGTAAGAGCTGAACTACTGGCATATGGTTGCAGATATGACCAATGTTCTGAGGGTTTGTCAAGAGAGTTTGGTGGTTAACTGAGTCAAAGGCAGCATACATCTCCAGCAAGATGAGCACTGAGAATTTGTATGTAGCTATTGTGAGTCTCACAGCTGAGAGCATTATTAAATAGGTCCATTACACTGATTCATACTAGAAATAATATTTTTCATATTTAAATATATTATATATAAATAAACCATTTACATTTAAACCTTATTTTAAAACTACAATATATTCAGATTTGTACATGTATAGATTTTTACTCGGTTTAAATTATTGTGTTTTTATACACAAGACATTTTTATAATCTTTTTTCTTAATACTTCTCCCCACTCACACTTCCAGGAGAAATTGCTGCTTTTATGTCTTAAAGCAGGGGTTTCCAAACTCAGTCCAGAAGGGCCAGTGTCCTTCAGTTTAGCTCCAACATCCTTCAACACACCAGCATGGAAGTTTTAGTATTCAGGTTTGTTTAATTGGTGTTGGAACTGAAATATGCAGGACTCCAGGTCGCAATGGTCTCAAACTTAAATCCCGGAGGGCCGCAGCTCTAAATAGTTTAGCTTTAACCACCTCCAACCCACAACTGCCTAATAGTTTCTAGAAGTCTTGAACACCTTGAGTAATTAGATCAGCTGTGTTTGATTAGGGTTGAAGCAAAACTGTGCAGAGCTACGTCTCTCCAGAAACTAAGTTTGAGACCTAGGTCCTAAAAAGATAACTCACTCTAAAATTAATATTTACTGGCCTTTATGAATTACTTTCTTAGGTTTACCACAAAAATAATATATTTTGAGGAAATCTGAAAACCTGTAGCCATTAACACCCAAAGTTGGAAAAACAAATATTATTGAAGTCAATATAGTAACAGTTGTCCTGTCCACCCATTTTTGAAATTAACTATCCCTTTCTAAAAAATCTGCGTTTGTAATATTGTTTTTAAAACTTTGTGTCTGTTTTCTTATATTTATTATGTTTTGCGGCTGTTTTTATCTGTTTTACAATTATTATGTTTTGAGTTAATTGGCAAGTTTTATATTTCGTTAGTTAATCTTAAACTGTGATTGGTTACATCTATTCAACTAGGAGAAAAGTATCACATACCACGTGATTAATGCAATGCCTCGTCTGTGTAGTTAATTATTTTTTACACATAATAAACAACATTTACACGAACTTATAACTATTTATATATAAAACTAAAAACAAAAAGAAGAGCTGAAAATTAAAATTTTGTTGTACCAATCGAATTCAATCCTAACGTTACATGACAATTGACCATTAGTTACCGCCAACGTGATCAAGCCCTGTTTTGGAAGACTTCGGTGCATATCCACTCACCTTTATCGCATTTCGGTGATCCTTCCTTCTAATCTACCAATTTTTATCTTCGGCTAACGTTAACGTTACATGCGGTTCACATTGTAGAATAAGCTAAATGTAATGGCGTGTCATAAAAGTACGCCACGTTTTGACGCCAACAAACAGAATAAAACGCGGTTTCAACGCCACTTTTCATAACTTAAAACTGTAAACATCTGAGACAGCCTCTAAACTCAAAATAAATGGTTGATTTATTTATCAAACTTCCCGGAAGGTGGAATGTGACGTTAAGTATGTAAAATAGGTAACGTTAAGTAAGATACATGTTCATACAACCTCCAAACCGCATTCTGTTTCTTGAAGAGTCCATATGCTCAAATCACGCTGCTCTCAATGTGCTGAAACTGTGTTTCTCCTCTATTTTAGCAGTAAGGAGGAGAGTCCATGAAAACGAGCAGTTTGTTTGACATCTCCTGAGTGAATGCAGAATTTAAACTTGACGGTAGGTGTCGCTATTTCATCACTCAATTTATAGTAGGTCCCCTGTGATTGCCACAGTCTGCCACAACCCAATGTTCTTACCGGTCACGGTGTAATGGTTTAACCCACCTGTCCTGAAGTCTTTTCTTTTCATTATATTATTTTTGCAATGTAAATATCGCTGAGGTAAGATAACCATAAGTGGCAAAGTGTGTAACAAGACACAAGTTAAGAAAAATGTATATGGCCTACTAATAAGCTATAGTTTAAAGTGTGTCCTCTGTTGAAATATTTCGGGCATCTGGAATGTGAGTCCGCTGGCCAAGGTGACATCTAACTTTTAGGACAGCGAGTTTAAGCTTTGCACTGCACATATATGACTTATTTAAATAAGCCCTATTATGCTGTGATAGTTTAAAGTGTAGCATATGTTTATATGAAATATTTCTACCTCACAGTCGAGCGAAATTGTCAATCTTATTATATGCACAGTGTCTAGAGACTGCAATTTCTTTAACTGCACAGGAAAATGACAACAAACCCCATTCCCCCTCGTCACTCTGTTATTGTTGACAGCAAATCAAATATAAAAGAGCAAGTCAGGGATACCAGCAGAACACTTCTGCACACACTGTTTGATTTATCAAGGATGCTAGATGCTATGGATCTGGTTTAAAACACAGGTTGTTTGTGTTTTGAAATGTTTTAATTAAAGTTGTCAAAAGTTGTAATTTTCAGCTATTCAAATACTTGTATTTGTTCTTGACTGAACATGATTTATCGTATATTACTTTAGCCTATTTGCTTTTTTTCATAAATAAAAACATGGTTTCAAGAAAAAAAATATTTCGTAGGTTGTACAAATCTGATCTGAACCCAAAGTTCCCTTCATATGTTTTCTGTCATGCTATTTATTAAAAATATTTTAAAAGGAATAACAGGTTTTGCTAACTACTTTTCAGTGTCAGCATTATGTTTAATAATTTAAGATATTTTTCATTGAAAAGAATCTGCTGTTTAAGCTGAATAGAGAATCTTCCATAAATAATAAAAACACAATGAACTAGTAGAAGGATCCTCACCAGACTCTGCTCACCACGTGACATGACATCTGCTGGTTATAGCAACTAGAGAAAACCAGTAATATAGATGTAGAGAAGGGATCGTGGTGGCACACCGGAGTCCACACGGCATCAGTGCGCAGTCGCCTCACCAGTCAGAGCTCCTGTCTCCAACGCTGCCGTTACGCACAGGTTCATCTCGTCTCCAAACACCTGATTTACAGAGACACGTACGCGGATTTTCACCCTCTCTATGAAAGAATGTAAGGCAGATATGTAGGCTTTCCTCTGAAGGATATGGTCACTGTTAAGCTGCCAAAGTGGAGCCGCGCGTATCACGGATCGGGGCGCTCCTGCAGGGTCTAGGATGCGCGCCCGGAACATCCCGATTCTTACCCGGGTTCGGGGCTGAGCAGGACTCCGCTGCCCCTGCTGGGCGCAGAGGCGGGAGGAGGACGCAGTCGACCCGCACCAGGATGCCTGTGATGAGAGGTCTGCTGGCCCCGCAGAACACCTTCCTCGACACCATCGCCACCCGTTTCGATGGCACCCGTAAGTGCGCAGAACCTACCAACTTACCTTTCTTTCACCAAAGTGTCACATGCAAATTCAAAGTGTACAAAGCGAATTGAACAGCCAAAGCCGTTTGTACCCTTGCGTAAAATCTAGAAATATTTTAAGTGTACAGGTTGCATAGTTGTGTTGTAACATTGTTCTGGGTAGTTGGCAGTGACAGCAGGTATACTGTACTACTGTTTTAGACAACATTCATTTTATATTTTAATGCATGCCGTTTATAACTCGTCCTACTGAAAAGCTTCATGGAATATTTGTATAATATATAAAAAAACTGAAATTTTAACACAGCAGTAGAGTACTATTTAAGCAATCTGCAAAGAAGTTTAAACAGTGAAAACATTCTTATCATTATATTATTATTATTTTGAATATATGAATTTGAAATATTCATGATCTTTTTAACCTCATCTTAAGTTAATGTCCATGTCAGCTCTACCCTTCAATTGTGACTATTCTGACTGAATTAAATTCAGTCTTAAAGAAACTGATTTAAGCTTTTTCTGATTTCGCTGTATCGCTAAGATCAGGGTGCTGCGTATCTGCTTATTTTGGTTGTTCTTCTGTGTTCTAATCTGTTCCCTGGCATCGCTAGTACATTTTGTCTCATTTTCTTCTAAGCATTTTTTAATTACATAATCTGAAGAATGGAAGCAATCTAATAAGATTTCACAGTGTGTGCTTGTTATTTGTCTTTAGAACACTCTTGATATCTGGATGGTTCACAGAAGGTGATAGAGGTTAAAAATTCTTTTCAAGGGGGAAAACAGGTGTGTGTGTGTTTGTGTGTGTCGCTTCTCCAGCACTGCAGATGACTGTCAGAAGCCACTTTTGAACTCTCTTCCTTTCTCTGGGCCGATCTTTCATCTAGAACCACAGAGAGTGAGTCTGTGGAAATGCTGCTCATGTTTACTTTGTGAAGTATTTTTGAACAGAAGGGATGAGTAAGTTGTGTGCTGCTGTCCGGGTGAGCAGTGGGTGTTTAGGTGGGTGGAGGGTCGCTAACATACATCTTCATGTTCAGAATTTTGTGTTTGTCCAGTGGTCAAAATAGTCTTGTTCAATAATTCATGAGAAATTGATTAGCACAATCTTTAATTTTCATGAGCCTGGCCTTTTCTTTTAAAGAGTCTGGATGAGACAGACAGTTGAAGTTCATGAGGCCATTCCATAAACAATACAATTGACTGCTTCAGTAATAGAGACACAAGATGTAAACAATGTGCATTTTACAAAAAATGTTGTGAAAAGAAAAAGCTTGCCAGCAAATTCTGTGTAAATGTAAATATTTTGTTGCCATGACAATGCATGCCATAAAGCCAGTCACCTTAGAATGAGATTAAAACATACAGCTTAAGAAATGTGTTAATTTTAATGGACAAATTCTACAAAAGCTCATTTTACATTAATTGAATTTTTTTCTTGAACATTTACATTTTTTATTGAACATTTCATACTTTAATTTACTTGCAATAGTTATTGCAGCGTATTATGCATAATATATTCAGTCATTAGGCATCACTGTGGCAGAGTGGGTAACACAATCGCCTCACAGCAAGAAGGTCGCTGGTTTGAGCCCCGTCTGGTTGGCATTTGGCATTTTCATTTGCCAACCAATTGGCATTTCTGTGTGGAGTTTGCATGTTCTCTCTGTGTTCGCATGGGTTTTCTACACAAGTAAAAAGACATGCGCTATAGTTGAATTGAATAAGCTAAATTGGCCGTAGTGCATGTGTGTGAATGCAGGAGTGTATGGGTGTTAACCGGTGTTGGGTTGCGGCTGGAAGGGCGTCTGCTGCATAAAACATGTGCTGGATAAGTTGGCGGTTCATTCCTTTGTGGCAACCCCAATTGATAAAGGGACTAAGTCGAAAATCAAATAAATGAATGAATAATCAGTCCTTATGAAAAGTAACTGGTTACATGTAATTAGCATTATGTCACATTAGGGCTGGGCTGATAAATGAGAATATATCGAATTGCGATAAAATTAATATTCATTTACTATCTCAATAACAATAAACTCTGGACTTTTTTACTCTATATTGATCTAAGAGCCAATCACAAAGCAGACGTGTGCGACAATGGGAATTTTATAGTGTGTTGATATTAGACATTGTACTGAAAATTTTCAGCCACCAAAAGTTTACTTGCTTACTTACTCCCATCAGGGCCGTTTATGTTGAAGTTGATATTTAGCCGCAACATGCTGGCATTTAGTAACATCTAATTTTTACAAGGTGGGTCATTAGCCCAATGCTCAACCCCTAACATGGAGGACCAGGAAATACACACATACCCTTTGGACATTTTAGCTTACCCAATTCACCTATAGCGCATGTCTTTGGACTTGGGAAAAACCGGAGCACCCGGAGGAAATCTATGCCAACACAGGGAGAACATGCAAACTCCACTCTGAACTGACCCAGCTGGGGCTTGAACCGGCAAACTTCTTGCTGTGAGGCAACAGCACTACTCACTGCACCACCATGTCACCCCACCAAACATTTATTGACCAAAATATGTTATACCATTTAATGGACACTCTAATTTTTGTAGCTTAAGTCATTGTCTTAAATACGGAGGCATTTACAACTTATTTCAAAATATATCAATATTGTTCAGTATGGAAAAAAATTATCGTGATAGCGTTTTTGCCATATCGCCCAGCCCTACATCACATTCCAAATGATTGCAGTACCTGTAAATGGATTATTCACAATATTTATAAAATATGGATTATGTGATTACAGATGTTTCACACAGTTTGCAAACAATTCATATTTTTTATCTTCCCTGCACTGATTACATGTACCCAACCATAAGCCACGCTCTATAGAGACACAATGCTATAAAGTGTTACTCAGCATACAGTGCCTTACAAAATCTGGACTGAAAACTCAAAATCTTTAAGTTTTTGTCAGGTTGTTTATTTGTTAGCGACTGTGCACTTAATTTTTTGCATTTTTATTGGTAAATCACCCTTTATTGTTATGCAGCCCCCTGCTATAATTGAATATCCCCCTGACTATCAATGAAATGGAATATAATACTGGAAAGAAAGGCTGCAGAAGAACATCTTCTAGAGGTCCTTTGTGGTCAGAGTTGGTAAAGACAATGATCTAGATTCAGATCAACGTTTGTCACTTTATCGTTTATTGCATTGCACATGGTCATTCAGCTGCATTTAAACTCAGCATGACGTGTCCTATCAAAGGCTTTTTTCTGCCGTTTGATGCCCGAGAAAAGGAGAGAAAGAGCAAAAGGGAGAGTTTTGTGTTGCTGGCGTGTTGCTGTTTGTGAGGAGTTCAAAGACAGGCCCATGGAGAGAGGGTTAGTCGCTGTAGACACTGGCAAACACTGGCTGCATTACAGTGGGGAACCTCACATTCACACATTCTAACAGTAAATAATGGAACTGTAGCTTGTATTGAAATACAATAGGTTTGAAACTGATTGGATAAAAAAAAAATATATAGTTATTTCTTTTCAAAGACATTCATACTGATTTTTAAAATTCTATTCTATTCTAGTCTGTTCTATTCCATTTAAATGGAACATATTTGCTTAGGAGGTAGTGTAATTTATAAATGATTCTACTCTTTGTTTTCATTAATGCAAAAAGGCTAAAAAGCTCAAGCAGTCAGAAACATTCAGCTACAGTGTTCAAACACAGAGAGCAGAGCTTGCCTGAGGTAACGGAAAAAGAAGCATCATTTGCTAAATGTTACATCTACACTAGTGGCCAAAGTTGATGTCTGGAGGGAACACTTGCACATATTTGCTTTTAATGCCTATAACATTTATTTAAAACTATCAAAATAAAAGGAATCATTTGGGAAGATGAAAACACTGAACTTGCCTAAGCATTTGATTGGCAAAAAAGACAACTACAGCTAATCATGAAGTGTTTTTAATATGCAAAAAGTACTTAAGGAAAGGAAATAAACACTGACTGGAGTTTAATCAGTTGGTTGATCCCTAGTAGCCCGCAGGCCTCTGTCCATCATGCACTCTTAACCATCCACATATAATTGGCTTCATCACTCTGTCTCCTCTCCGCTAATAGCTAGTGTGTGGTGTGTGGTCTGATGAAGAATGGCTGCCATTGCGTCATTCAGGTGGATGCAGTTCTTTTAAGCTCTTGATTAAGAAGACCCCCCTCCCCCAAATCTGTAAAGAGATTTGAGTAAAATTCTTAGTGATTCAATGAATTTTTTTCCTTATTCTGTGTATTTTGTTGAGGTGTTTATGCTTTTAGAATTTTATTTTGGGGCATTGGTATTTCCTACCAACATTTTTTGATGTTAAAAAGTTTAGAAAAGTTATATTTATTGACATTTTTAATAGTTTTCAGTTGTTGCCTGTGTTGCGAATTATGGAACAAAAACTTGGTAATGAACTGCCAGTACTTTTACAGTTTTTATGGACTTATTTCTATATTTATAACTTCAATAACATATTGTAATATGTAACATATTGTTTCAAAGCACCAAAATGTCGATAAAATTCCCTTTGTTAAAATGCTCAGTGCAGAAATAAAGTACTATAATGCAATTCATAACCATCAATAAATAAATTCATAACCATCAATAAACAAACCTGTGAATCACAATAATAATTACACCTAATTAGCGGATTTTTTTACAATGTAGAAAAGCACTATGTAAATGTAATGAACGTAGTAACGTAGAAAATAAATGTAGAACACACACACACACACACACACACACAACTACAACTACACAATATGTCTAAAAAAATAATATTGTTGTGTTGAATTAGTTGACTTAGTTGTTGTGCCCAGTGTAAACAAAAATTTTTTTGTGTACAGTTTAGCACTATTTTGTGACTTTTTCAGTGTTTATTAGCTAGAACTAGAGTCTGTTTTATAACCAGACATCTTTAGTACAGAAGGTATTGGATTTGATTGTGCTTCATATTCCCATCTCCATATTTAAAAAGAAAAAAACAACAAACTGCTGCTGCAGACAAGATCCATTTGATTTACTCTAGGGTGTTGTGGTAATTTGTAAATGACAAAGGGAAGTTGAAATACAATAATGGATTGTTTTAGTGTCAGTGTGGATCACAAACAATGGGAAACATCTCGACTGAAAGGCTAGCATGATTTATTTTGATGCTTATTTTCCTCTACACAATAAAATTAATGTAAAAGTGAGAATTTTATCATTTAACAACATCCATTGTAGTTGACACATGAAGCAAAGAAAATAAATAAGTGATCTTTAGAAAAAAAGTGAAAAAAATTGAAATATTTGTAATAGATTGGTGCTGTAAATTACAGTTATTTCTATATATTCTATAGTTTGTTTCTTAGAAGATATATTGTTTCAAACTACTAAAATGTTTATAAAAGTCACTGTGTTAAACTGAAAACATCAATCGATCTTTAAATGACCCACAATGCAATTCATAACTATAAATAAACAAAACACACATGTAAATCATAAAATATGATACACTGTTAATTATCATATATTTTATATAGTAGATAAGTAGGTCATGTATGCCTTTTTAAAAAGGTGTGAAGGTTTTCTACATTGCCTTTATCTACTGCTGATTTCACATATACAAAATATATTATATCTACAGCTCATCCAAAAGTTTAAAAAATACTCTCATTAAATTCAAGTAGTCTGAACCTGGCAAAGGCATTTTACAATACACATATAGTATGTATTTATAACTTTGCTGTCTTCCTAGATTACATCGACCAACCTTACAACTAGATAGATTGTTGTTGTTGTTGTTGTTGTCTACAGAAATTGGTTCTCTGAACATGGAGATATCAGACAGACTGTCCTCCATCTGCTAGAGATGTGTTGATCCCTAGACATCACATCTCACTGCACATTTAGCACTTATCTCAATATGAGTTTACTAAATCCAGCAAGCCAAAGTGTTCACGGTGAAGAGCTTCAGACTGAGAAAGAATTTAAAAGAGATAAAGGATGGGAAGATTTGGTCTTTGTCATCCGTATTCAATCAAATATTCATTCAGAGCATTCAGCACATTTCAGACAGAATAAATGCAGGCCTTTCCATTCACCAATCACACAGCTAATTACACACCCCCTAGCAAAACGAGTGCAGTCATCATAATTAACTATACCGCCAGTGTCAAGAATTCGGCTCGTCCTGTCTAAGCGTTTGTTAAATCTCTGAATCAGATGAGAAAAAAAACTGAACAAAACATAGACTGATGGAATTCGCATACACTCACATGTACACAATTACTTTCTGTTTGTGACAGAAGTGGATGTTTTCTTGATTTGAGGTCTTTTGTTGAGTAATGTTTTGTTAATATACACTGCTGTTCAAAACTGTAAAAAAAAAAAAGAGTAATAACGTGAAATAAGATATTCAAAGGGCCATGTGACCCCCCTCATATGGTTCAAGTCAACCTCAGATTTGAAAAAAAGCATCATAATGGGCGTGAAGTGCTGTTAGCAGAAGGGGAATAGATGTGGTAGAGGAGGAAAAAAAGAGGGGAGCAAACAACTGTTGTCATTTGGCTCACAAAATGAAACACAAATCTTTGACAACCATAGTTTACAAATACGCAGTAAGTAATTTAATGCCCTGCTGCATATGTTATTTGTAGTTTCATGTACACATTGGCAAAATACAAATTGGCAAACACAGCAGCACGGATTTAAGCGATGTGTCTGATTGGTAATAAATTCAACTGATAAAAGACAAAGTCTGCCATTCTCCAGTTAACCTACAGCTCTCCCAACAGCATGCTTGCTGCAAACCAACAGCTTTACCATATCGGCCCTGACAGCGTTGCGGGGAAAAACATGCAACAAACCCCGTAAATTGTGGAAACAAACACATACGACCCTTCGTGAACAGCTAAATACTGCGTGCTGTGCACGGACGCGGTCTCACCCAGTCATTGGTCTCAACGCCTGACAGGTCTGCCTTGGAAAAGCACATGCTCTCATGAAAAATTAAAAAGCATAGGATAAGAAAAGTCTGCTATGAATAATAATGAGAAATCGATGCGTCATCACTCTACTAGAAGATTCACGCTACATCACCGCCCCAGAATTTTTTTAAAAAACAAGGAGATGAAATTAGCTGACAAAGGCTCAAGATTATCCAGTTTTTCCCACAGTTAAAGCTGACAGGGGCTAATGTTGCCTAAGTAATGCTCAACACACACAAATCTGGTAAAATCTAAAAAAAAAGTACTCCAGGGTCTTGAACCTTTAATGTGATTTTAAAACTGACATTTCAGATTTATCACTCCAGTCTACAGTTTCAGTTGTTCTTTAATAAATATATAAGTTGAAATCTGTTAACTTGTTTAAAATTATACTGACCTCAGTATGTATTCATCATTCAATAATTCATCAAGTATAGCTAAGTGAATATATAAGAGATGTTTGTGGGTGTGTATTTCTGTAACCTAGTCAAACCTCATCTGCCAACACTCTTATTGAGCCAATGGGTCCTCGTATTAGTGAATCGTCTATATTAATTGTGTTCGTCTGCTCTCTGTAATCAGGTTAGAGTATGCTCACCAGATGGACCCTTTCTTGGCTCCTGTGCGTCTGTGTGTGTGTGTGTGTGTGTGTGTGTGTGTGTGTGTGTGTGTGTGTGTGTGTGTGTGTGTGTGTGTGTGTGTGTGTGCGCGTGTGTGTGTGTGTGTGTAAGTTACACAAACACCCTCAAACACATTTCTCTCGCTTAAGCCCATCAGGTCGCCTGGAGACCCTCCTTCCCTGTTTGTCCCAGTCAGCCATTTTGGACAGTTTTTCTTGCACCTGTGTGAAGTAGTCAGGTCTGTTTGCTTCTTCCGTTCTCTCTCTCTCTCTCTCTCTCTCTCTCTCTCTCTCTCTCTCTAACAAACAATCTAGAAAACCCTAGCAACCACCATACATTGTGCTAGTAACAACCTTGAAGTCATCATGAAGCAGAAGTTAAGATTGTCCTTTTTCCATCAATGTGGTTTCTGAAATAAGAAAGACATGTAGATTCATGCTTGATTTCATCCATTTGGAACTGATTGGATTGTTGAAAGATCATTGGCATTGCTAACAAAACATAGGACGATTTTAATGCCAGTTTACACTTAGTTGTGGAGGATTACTTTCCACTGGAATCACCTATAATCACATATAAACCTATAATCACCTATGATATCACGCCAGATTACTGGAGATACAGGACATAAATGAGATATCTCATGTGAACAGAAGTGAAGGAAAGTTATTTTGAGGGGGGAGATATGCTTATTGTATTTGATTAAAGATAATGAGAGCAAATTATGTTTTTTTTTCTTTTTTTTTTTTACAAAATAATGAAGCGCACAGAAACATGTATAACAAGCATAGAAAGCAAGCATACATATAAAAATATTAACATAAAAATAAGAAGAGTAAATTTGGATTTTGTGTCACCTTTAAACACCATGAACCCTAGCAACCACCAAACAATTCCATAGCAACCATCTAAAAGTTTAATAGCAACTGAGTAATGCCACACCACCTACTCAGATCATCCTTTCGAGAAAATCAATTGCAGGGATGCACAATATATCGGCGACCATATCGTTATTGGCCCATAAGTGCAAATTTTAATCTGATCATTATCGCTCCGATATTAAAATTAAACCAATATCTTTAACCTGATAGATTACATAATTGTACAGAACTGCCTGCCTCGCACATGCGTGAGTCGAACTTGTTCAGACTTGTCTATCGGCATAAAGTTTTGAGTTCGGCTGCACTATAACGAAGCCTCCCTGGCTGCATTGTTTATTTCTTCAAAGTCTTTCTTGTGTAGTATTGCTGTGAGTTAATAACTCAGTAAGTAACCATCTTGCTTATCATTGTTTGACAGAGTGTCATTGTGTATTTTGGTTTAAATCGCCTCAGGAAATGTGTACTGTGAAATGTGTAAACATAATAGCAGTGATGCACACGTGCTAAACAACTCGTTGGGTTGTCTGTAATCTAAGTGATTTATTTGTTATCATCAACGCGTTGCTTGCATTTACTTGCTTGTTAATTAAATCCCATTTTATTATTTAACCTATTATTTTTATGCAACACTTAAGCTGCATGTTAATTTGCTAAGTGAAGAAAAGGAAATTATTTTTCTGTGAAATCGATAGTATAGGTCTCCATAATCAACTTGCAATTTTGAAACTGAGTAGGCCATTCAGTTCACAAAATCAGTTCAAACTTTTATGAAGATTTTAAATAAAATCAGTTGTTCACTGTATAAAAATATAACATTTAGATATATTAATATTTATCTGCTAATATATTGTTTATCGGCCAACTTCAGCAACCATTCACAATAGCTTCCAGAACACGCCCAATTCCACCAAATAACACCCCGTGACAACAGCTCTGATCAACCATCCAGAGAATTTTAGAAACCAAAACACTCTAGCAATGATCAAGCAACACCCTAGCAACAACTCTCTCAATACTCTAGCAACCATCCAAAGAGCCCTGCATCACCTAGAGCTGTTGTACAAATCACTCAGATTACCCCAGCACCTCATTCAAACACATTTGCAACCAACCAAAAACCACCCCAGCAAAACAACTCTGAACATGTTAGCAAATGTTGTGTATGAGAGAATCTTGGTATAATAAAACTAGCAACCTGACATTAGTGGTCAGTGCTAAAACTATGAAGTTTTGCCAGATACTTTTGTTACCATGGTGAATTTCTGTAAGGGTTACAGTGGCTGCATTTAAGAGTAAACAATCCATTTGTGGAAGCAGAGAGGGTAGCGATGATCAACAAAATCTCAAAATGTCCAGTTGGTGTTTTCAAGGCGATTCAGCACAGGCTATGGCTGTCTCATGAAGTTAACATGATGACCCAAGTGGAAGACTGGCTTTCTATCAGAGTTTTGTTTGTGTGCGTGTGTGTAGGGCTGAGAGTCTCTCCCCAGGGTGGTGTACTGACTCCATGGTTAGGCACAATCTGCCCCTCATTATAAAAAGAAGACAAGGAAACATTGGCCACCGGTGAGAGAACAATTGAGAGCGAAACAGAGAGAGAGACAGGCTGTGAATGACCTGAGAGACAAGTCACACAGAGCATTCTGTGCCAACACGAGAAGCATCAAAATTGACATTCCTGTCAGAACCCTTTGTGTGTTGTGAATGAGAGGTACAAACAAAACTGAAAATTCACTCAAGCGCACAGTACAGAATCTGCAGGGCAGAATGCTGCAAGAAGACGTGCAAAAACAGCCATTAGAAAACAAATGGTTCCTGCTTTCTGATTGGTTGAAATGAGCTTGCAGTTGTAACTTACTCTACAAAAATATATATGCATCCTAATACATAAATGCAATATCTATTACATTAATATGGTTCCTCATGTGTGGTTCCATTCATCATGTAATCCAGAGAATATACTGCAGTGTAAAAACAGTTGTAAAAACAGATTAGTTGGCTTTATTTTAAAAAGTGAGTAAACGGTGCTTAATTTGAACTGGACCCTGTTTTGGGAAATGTCAGATATACATATTTTGCATTCCGGTATTTATTTAAATGGATCTGGCATTAACTTGTGTGTGGGGAATACCTGCGACGTTATCATCATACACAAGTTAAAGTAAAAGTCACATTTAACTATTGGCCCCCAACAATATTTTCAGCCAATCATCTTTCTTATGCTTATGATCACTCTCATTGGTTGGTTTTGTTTCGCGCACAGTGAGCAGTGAAAAAAAATAACACCATAGTGGCCTACCTAAAGAATATTTGTAGTTTTAAAATGGCAAAGATGCAGTCACGTATAGTTTAATTTTTTTCAAAAACACGAGTAAATCTGATTTTGAGCCTGATCAAACAAGATCTTGAGAGGATTGAACTGCGCAAATGGATCAGGATAGCATGAGACAGAAGAAAAGCGATCTCAAGTCAGACAGAAAACATGAAAGGTAACTGTGGGCTCTTCTTAAAGTTTCGTCAAAGTGAGTCATTTAATTACCTTTGTTTTACTTGGAAGTGAACTGAATGACAGTGGAGTTAGTATACTAAATAGTGATGTTTTGTACGATTTATGTTTGTAGCTACATGTTTGTTTTTATCCATGATTGACCCAAAACATTATATGGCACGAAATAATAAAGACCGTTCAGAAATGTGATGCTTTTATTGCACTAACACTGTTTAATGACGTCATGTTCCTGGAAAACTGAAACTGTTTGGTGGACGTTGGTCACGGTAACTTTTATTTCCTGGTTTTGTTCCGGAAATTATTCATTTACAAATTAAGCACTGTGAGTAAACCTTGTGTTTTAAAATTATTAAGTAAATTAGCTATGTGCATAGTTATAAAAATTAAGTCAAATTACAACGGCTATAGCCTTTTAGTCTTTTATGACTTTTAATGCAACTGGTTTATTCAATTAAATAATTAGCTTTTTACAGTGTGTTTCTCATTTAATGGAAGAATTGGTTATTGTTGGCATTATTTTAATACATATTGCTTTTAATATACAGTTGAAATCAGAATTATTAGCCCCCCTTTGAATTATTTATTTTTTCTTTTTTAAATATTTCCTAAATGATGCTTAACAGAGCAAGGACATTTTCACAGTATGCCTGATAATATATATATATATATATATATATATATATATATATATATATATATATATATATATATATATATATATATATATATATATATATATATATATATATATAGAAAGTCTTATTTGTTTTATTTTTTCTAGAATTAAAGAAGTTTACAATTTTTTATAAACCATTCAAAATTATTAGCCCCTATAGGCTATATTGTTTTCGATAGTCTACAGAACAAACCATCGTTATACAATGACTTGGCTAATTCCCCTAACCTAGATTAATTAACCTAGTTAAGCCTTTACATGGCACTTAAAGCTGTATAGAAGTATCTTGAAAAAAAATCTAGTAAACTATTATTTACTGTCATCATGGCAAAGATAAAAATTAGTTATTAAAACTATTATGTTTAGAAATGCGTTGAAAAAATCTTCTCTCCGTTAAACAGAAATTGGGGAAAAAATATACAGGGTGGCTAATAATTCAGGGGGGCTAATAATTCTGACTTCAACTGTATCAATGGTAATCTTTTTATAAAATCAATAACCTCTTTGAATCCAGAGAATTCTCGTAAACAAAACCTTTTAGCAGCACTTCATTTACTGTTAGCCATGGTTTAAAAATGCAGCTATGATCCTAAATTCTAAATTCTTCAGGTTTTATTAAAATGTAATGTATGAGGCAAATAAACCATTTTATTTTGCATGATTATCTTTATTATCAGATTTGATCAGATTCAAATACCAAATTTTAAAATAATATAATTATACATTTTAATATACTTTGCATGTTATTATTATTAATATTATACAAATTCATGTAATATTATTTATACTGAATATATTTGTGTTCTGCGACACAATGGCGTAGGTTCAAGTCCCAGCGGGTCAGTTGGCATTTTTGTATGGAGTTTGAATGTTCTCCCCGTGTTGGCTTGGGTTTCCTCCGGGTGCTCCAGTTTCCCCCACAGTCCAAAGATGTGCTATAGGTGAATTATATAAGCTAAATTGTGAATGCAGGAGTGTATGGGGGTTTTCCAGTGTTGGGTTGCAGCTGGAAGGGCATCTGCTGCGTAAAACATATGCTGGATTAGTTAGCGATTCAGTCCGTTGTGGCGACCCCTGATAAATCAAGGGACTAAGCTGAAAAGAAAATGAATGAATGAATATGTGTGTTCACTATAAACATTAATTTAACATTGGTTACATTTACAGTTTGACATTTTAAAGACTTTTTCTCTCAAGTAAAGGTTCTGTTTATATCTTTTCATATGTCAGTGAAGAAACTGGATATTGGGCTAAATTTGACTAAATGCATGCTGTCATTTCTTTTATGAAGAGGCAGAGGCAGACTTGAGGGTAGAAAGCAAACGTCAAACAGAGACACTGAGCCTACTGTGCGGTGTAATTCTCCAAAAATTTCTCTAACATCACGACTTGTGCATAAACACTGACACATGCGAATGCGTCGTGCAACAGGCAACATTCTTTTGACAGCTGAAATTTTGCTGTGACTGTAATTGGACTGAATTAATGAACTCCTTTTCACTGGTCTATTGGCAAAGCAGTGACAAAACTTCTTTAATTAATCAATAAAGGTTTCCATTTGCTGTGGCAATCTGATGCCGTGCAGTGTAATTAATCGAGAGCATAGTCTATGAAACTTTTATGGCTTCAAAACTATAAAAACAACCAGCAGGCTGCCTTCGGAAGAGAACCGTGAACTGTGGTAAGAGACTAATTACTGTGATACTGCAATGCCTCTAATGCCCTAGGCAAACCGACTTCAGCCTTGCAGTAAGTTACATTATGGCTGTTTTAGTAGCAAACAATCCTGAGTCCTACATTCAATATTTGGACATGGTTGCATATTTATCTATATTAGCACAAGATTATAGCAGCAGATAGGTCTTGTAATGTTATTTAGCGAAAAAAAGACCAAAATGACTCCAACAGTTGTCTGTTAGATCACAATAACACAGCTTGTGCAGGTTTATATGGTAGTTGGCTCAAGAATATATATTAGTACTACACTAAGTCATTGTGTTTCAGAGATGATTTGATTTATTTTGTTTTGACACTAGTGATCCATCAAGCTCTAGATTTTGCAAAAATATGTAGAGACCTAGAAAGCATCTCTAAGAGGCTTATAATGTGAAATTGTGAAGCTAATGTCATACATACAGTGATTTACATCAAATAAATGCTTTTAGTTATTTCTACAATGGTCAATGTAAGTATTGGACTGAGCAAATCAAAGGCATGTATTGAGGTAAAAATGTTGAAGTACTTGGGGGTCTCTAGACACTACAGGATAGTCTGGCTCCTCTTCATTGAATCACAATGAACCCATATATATAAAATCTTCTGAGGCTTTTTCAAGCCCAAGGCAATGAATGCTGGGGGAGAGAGAAAGAGTGTTCAAGGTCTTGACTATTGGTATTTCTTTGGTGTAACAGAGGAAAGATTTCGTATCTTGGCTAAAATTTCATCAGTTCTTCTTGAAACATACAGGTCAAGCTTTTCTTCATTTCCTTCAGCTGCTAAAGTAAAAATTACACATCAACATTGCACATAAAATGCATAAAAACATCAAATACAACAAGGGGTCCGCGGGGTCTTAAAAAGTATTAAAAGTTGATACATCAATTGTGAGAAAATTAAGGCTATTAAAAGATATTAAAAAGTCTTCATCACGTTTTAATGAGGTTTTAAATTTTGTTCGAGTGTTGTCCAAAGTGCTTGACTCCAAAAAAGCAAAAATATATTTATTTTCCTCCTAATAATAACAACAGCGTGCTTGATCCACGCGATTGGTTCAGGCTGGGGTAGTCCGGCCAAGCTCCTCCGTCCAGGTAATGTCATGTAATTTGCAACAAATGCAGGAAGGTGATGTGACGTGCTCAACATGTAGCGAAACAGATGGCAAAATGGAAAAATGTAGCCGAATGTTGCTAAAAACAACAACATAATTTATTCTTTCAAGCTTTGTTTATTCTGAGATTCTGTTGCATGGTGGTGCTATATTGATTTATTTAACTACAAATGTTTATTCACAACTGTTCATTAAGTTAAAGGTTTGATACTGATTAGAACTTGAAGTGGCAATGGGGTCTTAAAATATTCTGAGAAGTCCTAAAAAGGTGTTGAGTTTACCTTTAAGATTCCTGCATATACCAAGCACAGACTGCATATACAAAGCACAGACAAGAAAACATGGGGCTAAGACAGGGGAACGGGATTCTGGCGTACTAACTGTATAAAAAAAATATATATTTGGTCTGGCATTGAGAAATGCAGGGTGGTATTACCATAAATCTGTATTCTTATAATATCTATTTGTATTCTTATATACCCATCGCAAATTATTATATTTATTTTTAATGCATTGATTTTTATATGCAGTGCTCAGCATTTATGAGTACACCCCTCACAAATCTCTCTTTTAAATTGATATTTTTAATAGGAAGGTATACAATATTATATTTGTGCATATATATTAGATTAGTCATGACTGAAGCCAAATCTGGAGCTTATCTAACAAGATAACTTATAATAACGGTACAAAAACTAATACACCCAAATTTATGTTATAGAAAAATAATTAAATACAAATTTAAAAAAAGAGGAAAAATCAAGAGAAGCAAAAAAAAAAAAGTTGTCTTTCTATTTCTAAAGATGTTTGGTGACTAAAATATTATTTTAATAAATATATGTTTAATAAATCTGTTTTGTTTTAATGTACCAAAATACATCACCTGTATTCACTAGGAAATTAATAAAAATATTCGTTTTCAAAATGGGGTTTACTCAGTTTTGCTGAGCACTGTATGTTTAAAGTGTGATATAACAATATAAAATGTTGGTTTAGTGTAAAAATGCATCTTCATTAAATAATAAGAAAATAAATAGAGACAAAAACATTTATTATTAATCATGTGAAAAGTTAATTACTCCTCTTTTCCTTCTTTCATAAATATTAAACAGAACTTTTATTTTGATGCGTTGTCATGAAGACCTTTTTGTGTGTTCCTATGACCTGTTTCTATACAACAATAGTTTTATTTAATAAAATATTTGTGACTCTCTGAGCAGCTCTGACTTTATGATATTTGCTATGTGAAAGAGAGTAAATCATGTGGGTTATTCATTGTTGTGTTGTAAACATTTGTGAGAAAGGTAAACAGTTAATGTCTCCTCTAAATGCACTTTATATTATGCTCTTCATGGCCTTCGAACAGATGGAGCAATTGTTTTAGCTACTCTACACACATATGTTTGCAAACAAACCCTTCCAGACAACATCCCTCATTTGTTACCTCAGATATTAAAAATGATCAATCATTTCATTAAATTAACTGACAAATTTCCCTGCAATTTAGCCCGATATTCACATTGATGTCTCTGTTTATATAGTTTTCCAAGTCTGACAGAATATGCATTGTGACTATATTAGATTTACGGTATCTCACCTGCACCTGTTCAGTCTTGTTTTTTGCTTGCATCTTCTTGTGATTGAGGATGCTTCTTCACAGATGGTGGAGGGATGTATTTGTGACAGATCCGGAAGCGGCTGTTTGAGGTGACAGGAAAAGTGGCAGTGACAAGCCCAGGTTTGTCATCCACGATCAAAGTCGCCGTCATCCACAAGTGCGAGTACCACACTGCGCTTCACCGGAATTATTCACAGGTGATCTCTGACATAAGGAGCTTCTTACAGGACAGTAAAGCACTTAAGCGCTCCTCAAATTTTTTTAGGAAGCTTTCAAAATGTTGATGTCACTTCCAGAAGCAATGGGAGTTGGGTGGTTTTTCAGTGATTCTTTTCTCGTGTTCAATTGATATGCCAGTAGATGGAAACGAACATCTGTTTATATAAATGTTTAACCAAGTCATTTGGTTCAATTAATCTTTAAAAAAATACTAAAACCTCTAGGAACAACTGTAACCCTGTTTGAGTGAGTAATTCATTAATTTGATTCTTTCTAAAACATTGATTCATTCAGAAGCAAACTTCTGCTGTATGTATTGCACATGCACACAACAAAATGTGGCCTGAAGGCAAAGTTCACGTAAAGATAAATAAAATTCTGTTACTTTACTCAACACTAGGCCATCCAAGATGCAATTGACTTTTTTCTTTATTAGAGTTATAAAGACTTTTAATTAAAATTAAAGAACCTGGGTGTTATTTTCGATGGTGATCTTATTTTTAAATGTCATAATAATCAAGTTATAAAAACATGTTTTTATCACTTGAGAAATATTGCCGGAATTTGTTCTTTCCTATCTTTTGATGGTGCTAAGAAATTAATTCATGCTTTTATATTCTCTTGGCTTGATTATTGCAATGCTATATATACTGGTTTACCTAAGGGTTCTATAAGAAAGTTGCAACTGATACAAAAAGCAGCAGCCAGAGTTTTAATGAAATTGAAGAAACCAGAACATATGAAACTAGCATTGATAGAATTACACTGGTTACCTGTGCACCAAAGGATAGATTTTAAGATTCTTTTAATAGTTTATAAGGCACCACACAACATAACACCTTCTTACATTTCTGACTGCTTATCAAAATATAATCCAAACCATTTGCTATGCTATTCTAGCGATGGACCTTTAGATTTTCTCTCTGTAAACCTGATGCAATCTGGCAGCACTTATTTTATGCTCCAAAAATTTGTAATTGTCTCCCAAATGAAGTGAAAGAATCCCCTAGCATTCATGTTTTTAAAAAGCCTGTAAAGACGCATCTTTTTAAAATTGCGTATGAATACAACAGTTTGTGAAGTGTATGCATTTTATGTATATTGTGTAGGTGTGTGTATGTATGCAAATACGGTGTGTGCATGCATATGTGAGGACTATTGTGTGTGTGATTGTGTGGATATATGCATATATGCGTGTACATACAGTTGAAGTCAGAATTATTTGCCCCCCTGTTTATTTTTTTCCCCAATTTTTGTTTAACGGGAGAAGATTTTGTCAACACATTTCTAAACATAATAGTTTTCATAACTCATCTCTAATAACTGATGTATTTTATCTTTGCCATGATGACAGTAAATAATATTTTACTAGATATATTTCAAGACACTTCTATACAGCTTAAAGTGACATTTAAAGGCTTAACTAGGTTAATTAGGTCAACTAGGCAGGTTATGGTAATTAGGCAGGTTATTGAGCTATTGTATAATGATGGTTTGTTTTTTAGACAGTCTGAAAAAAAAAAATTCTTGACGGGCCAATAATTTTGACCTTAAAATGGTGCTTAAAAATTTTAAAACTGCTTTTTTTTCTAGCCAAAATAAAACAAATAAGACTTTCTCCAGAAGAAAAAATATTATACTGTGAAAAATTCTGTGCTCTGTTAAACATAATTTGGCAAATATATATAAAAAAAAAAGGGGGGGGGGGGAGCTAATAATTCTGAATCCAACTGTATATGCTTTTATCTGAGTGTATATTTGTTGCTTAATATGCTTTATTTGTCTATACATTTTAAGTTGTTTATTTTAATGCTTGTTTGTTGTTTTTGAAGAGCTTTGAGTTGTATGTAGGAAAAGTGCTATACAAATAACATTTATTAACATTATTATTTTATATTTTAGCTAAAAATGTAATCCGTGGTGATTAAGAAAATGAGAGTCATTGGCTTTCAGCACTTTGAGAGTTAAGAAAACATAAAAAGGTAAAACCAAACTACTACCCAGGATCTTAATGGTACATTAAGGTCTAAACTTAGCAAGACAATGCATGTTATTTACAACATTAAGCACAGTGTCTCGACAGATGGTGCTGCTGCATTCATGACAGTCTTGCATTTTATAAATCACCACAGACCTCGCTTAATCTTAATTTGATTAGCATTTGGTTTGAACTATCCCTTTGACTGTTCATTGATCATACACACTGATCAGTTTATACCGATCATTTGTTGCATTTATAACTGGCATTTATATTGCAGTCTCGAAGTGAAACTAATAATACAAAAATAGCTGCTATCATTTTAATGAAGTAATGCATTTAAGATTGTGTGAAATGTTTGTATGCATAAGACAGTAGGTAAAGCTCTCGGGGGAAATGCAGTGGTGCCAGACTGTTGCATTTTTCAAAGGGTCATTTTCGTCGCTTTACTGTGTCATTAATAGATACACTGGTTGCCGCATTTGAGAGATATGTGTTATGTAACACAACCTGCTGTTGATTCGAATTAGACCCATGGTGGCTTCAAATGTCAGGCATCTCCTGGCTTTGCTGCCCACGCTTCCTTGCTTTGCATCCCTCACTCACGCCCTGTGAGGACCCATGGGGTTTTTCTGAATGACATGAGCCATCATGTCAGGCCCTTTAAACTGAAGTACTAATTAACTTTAGCAGTGAATAACTCCTTGAGAGTAATTCCTCCTTGCTTTAAGGCATCTGTTTTTACTTGTTGTTAATGCTTAGATGGAAAGTATGTGCCATTATATTCCTATGGCCTAAAGTTTGGTTGTAAATAGTAAATTATTTTATGAAAGGGATCTGATTACATTCTTAAATCTTTTGAAATTGCCATTAAAGAAACTATAAAAGAACATATCCTAATATTTACCCCAATATGTGCAGTATATGACTTTTTTGAATGATTATGGATAAACAGAGAATCCGAATATACTGCTAATTTTTGAATAGACAGCTTAACAACATACCAAATTAATATCAATGAATTTTTTTAAAGCTCAGTTTAAATGAATGGATCTCTCATATAAACGTTCAATACTGGATGAATTTGGGTTTTAAAACAAAATTATTCAAAGCAGACTTTAATAGTTGCTTGTCACCATTACAGTGTTATTGATGCAGACGTTACCATAGACATCACTGTTTATCACTATGAACTAAATATTGATACAGTGTGGTTGAAAAGACCAAATGCTGAAGATGTAGTTTCATAACTGTACATTAAAACTGATCTTTCTATGTTAAATGAAGCTTTGAAAGCACAGCTGTGTTTAATAAACATACATGAATTGCTGAAATTTAGAAATAAGAGAGCATTGGCGTTTGAATCTCTATCATCAGCAGCTCTATCAACCGCTGAGAAATTCCACTGATTCTTTCCATCAAATGCAAGCGAAAGTGGCGTAGATCATATTTCAAGTTCTAAAAAATATAACCAGACAGTTAAATGAAATTCTTCCCTAGTAAGTGAACAAGGGTCTTCCTAAGCAAACAGTCAGTCATTTTTTGATTAAAAAAGTATAATAAAAGATCATCATGTTCTTTCAGATACAATAATCCACCCTGCATCAGTTAACCAGTCATTTCTGATTGATTATAACATTTGTCTGTGCCTACAATCAATCGGCTTTCAATCAGTTCGGTGGGTGGGGAAACCACACTCCTACGTCATGTTGCGGTGGGCCTCAAAATGGGCAGGATTTGGATCTTGTTTTTACATCGGGAAATTTAAAAGAAGAGACTTATTGTCTTTATATCACCCCAGTATGACTGTGGACACACTATGCTTACACACAATTCTGTCCAAATAGCCTAAGAAAGATGAAAGAAGAAAGATTTTCATCATAGATGCCCTTTAAACAATTCATTTTTCCATCTTTCCAAAACATTTCTAAAGCTTTACAACTTTGATGACTCAAACTTCATAGAATTGAACTAGAAATCACGTTGCGATCCTTAAGTGGTAAGTAAACCACAGAAAGACCACTAAGCCTTATTTAAGCGCTCGCTGTTCCCTAGCTTCTGTGCGTTTTGCTGTGGCCGGGCCTCGTCGAATCAGTCAGTAATTGGCCCCGCTTCCAACACGGGCAGCCGCTTACCGCAGCAGATGGAATTCGCTTGATTAAATATCCTCAGCTCCATCAGGGCCGAATGTGCCGTGAACCGTTCCCTCCTTAATACACACCAGCATGCTAGACAGAACGACCCTGCTAACTCCATGGCTCCGGAAAAGATCAGCGCTTTGGCTTCGATTTTTCAAGACGATATAAAATAATTTTTTTTTTACCAAGCCCTGTTATACGCATACCTCTGTTGCTTTGCTCTGGGTTTGAATGAACAAAAAGGGCAACAACTGAATCAAACCTGGGTGTTAACTAGTGTTGAGTAGCCTGACCTTCAAAGGTCCTGGAGTCTGTGGCATTCATTGGCGAACCATCACCCAGGAGGCCATCAGACTGACATGTAAAGCACACAGTCACAGTGTGTTTTGTTATCGTAAGTTAGATGCATACAGTAGAGCTATGCAAATGTGAAGTCTCTGTCTGTAAGTGACTGCTGTTCATTTTTTTTTTTTGTTTTAAGCAAAACCCATGGTTGTTTTTGCCATGAGTGTCACATGTTTTTGTAAAAGGTTTAGTTGATCTTGATAAGCTTATACGTTATTTTTTCATCCACATTTTTATAATACAATTTTTGCAACATGTTTGAATATTACATAAAACATTTGTGAACATGTACATCCCTTGTGTTCAAGCGAATACAACCATTAAATCTTGCTCGATATTAATAATATGACAATAAATAAAAGCATTTCTGCTCTTTTTTTTCTCCATTATAAATGAGTTACACCTTAGAGTGGTTGATAATACATAATAAAATATTTGTAAATAATGTTGTGCTTCGTCAGTGTTGATAGCAGTGTGTGGTAGACATGTAGTTTTATTGTCCTTCAGGTGTTGCATTTGGAACCAGTGCCTGATATTCAGTCATGTCATGTGAAACAGTACTGGCAGGGAATTATATAAAATCATATTGATGATAGACTTCTGTTCAGGGATTTGCAGAATTATTAAAACATCTTTTGAGATTGTGTGAGATGAGGTTGGTGCGTTGGTTATCCAGTTATCCAGTTGCATCATCTGTTGAAGCAAAATTGCATAATTTTTAGATGCACATCAGGGAACTTATACTGTGAAGGAGTTTCTATCATAGTTGATGCACATTTCTTCTTATGGGGGAAATGGTCTGAGTCAGTTGAGCTCATGATATCTTTTAAGGGATTTTTCTTTTAAATTTAAATCCAACCAGCCTTTTTTTGTATGCAGTATCTTAAAATGTGCATAGAAATAGGAGGATGGAAAGATAGTAAATTGTAAACATGAACATTTTGTAAACATGACAGGTTTTTTTATACATGAGGAAGTTGGCATCACAACTGATCTGTTTCCAAGCAGATTGTAAAAGTACTTATCTCCTCATGTAGTTCAACCAATGAGAAGATGACTTTGAACCTTCTGAAGTGTTTTCTTTTTGTCTGCTTTTGCATCAGATATTTAGCCAAAGGTTTGTGACATGTGAGGCGGAGACTAGATCTTAACTACTACAAAAACATATAGTAGGATTTCAGCACCAACTCTGGTTAATGTCGCTGTCCATGGTCCTGTTGAAAAAAACAAAAAAAAACAAGACCAGTTGCTTTGAATTTCAGGTTTATGCATTGTGTTCGGACACTTATTTCTTTAAAGTGCCATTTTCTGTAAAGTTTATGTAGAAGTTTTTTTTTATTTTTAACATCTAAAAAATTGTTGCATGTAGCACAGTGCTCATTCAGCGAAGGCACAGCTAAACAGATGTGTTTTCAGTCTTGATTTGATTGTACCTATGTTGGAGCATATCTGATCATTTCTGGAAGCTGATTCCAGCAGTGAGGGGCGCAGTAGCTAAAGGCCAATTCACCCTGCTTTGACTGAACCATTGGAATTTCTTATTTACTTGATCCTAATGATCTGAGTAATATGTTAGGTTTGTACTCAGTGAGCATATCTGTAATGTATTGAGGTCCTAGGCCATTTAGGGATTTTTAGACAAGAAAAAATACTTTAAAATCTATTCTGGATCTAAAATCTAACTGGGAGTCAGTGGGAAGACCTAAGGACAGGTGTGATGTGCTCAGATTTTCTGGTTCTGGTCAGAATTCTGACAGCAGCATCTTCTGGATGACCTGCAACTGTCTGACTGTCTTTTTGGAAAGGCCGGTAAGAAGTCCATTACAGTAATCTACTCTGCTGGTGATAAAAGCATAAACAAGTTTCTCTAAGTCCTCACTGAAAACAACAAAGTATCTAATTCTTTCAATGATTTTAGGATTCCTTCCTTCCTTCCTTTATTCTTTCTTTTTTACATACAGTACCTTTTAAATCCTTACAACAAAAGGATGGACCATGTATCAAATGTGTCTTAGAAAGTACTCTACCATAACAAATTTAACTTATTACAAAAGAATCTCAAAATCCCCACCCCACCTATCCAACACAGATTAAAATGTTTGTAGAAGGTTCATGAAAAAAAATAAAAGGCATATTATATATACACTTTTTTTAAATAAATGTAAAGTCTGGCCTCAGCACAAGGATCAAACTATTAAAATGACATTAACTTTCGTTTATTTAAAAAAACTTTTATGCAAATCATTTTGAAATTAGAATACCGGCACATAAGGCATTTAAAAAGAAAAAATAAATTATGAATGCATGTTAAAAAGTCTCCAAGGCATTTTAATTTGACCTTCAAATAACAAAAAGGAACGAAAAGGTGAAACTTGCTAGTTTTAGTAATGAAAAAAAGTCAACCTTTAGTGCATTAATGTATCTAGCTGCAGAAACACTTATAAACACAATTATTTCTGTTTGAGAGAGCGACTATTTGAAAGATAATGTCTTCTATTTATGAACCTTTCCTGAGCCGATTACATCAAGGTTATACATTAGCTCAGTTATTAGGGTTTATAATGTGTACCGGTCAGGTCAGATTCACCCGTTCAATGAGTTTGACTTTCCACTCGTGAAAGCTTTATGCTCTTTTCAATACAGCATTTATTGGTAAAAACTATAAAGTTCTAGCTACGAAATGAGAGCCCATCAAACAAGAGTGCCCTTTGCAAAGACACACAGTAGACAGAGATTTTATTGTGCAGCTGGGTATGTGTGTATTGTGCACAAATTGCATGATGGCCTTTGTTTGTGAGTATATATTTAGGAAAGGCAGTGTTGTTCCAGGATAAAATGACCACACAGTGTGTATATTTACACTTGACCATCCACTGATGCCGTTTTATGACTTCCTTCAAGGCAAAACAGTCCCCATAAAGACTTCACATTTTGTTGCAATACCCAGTAGTGGCATTAGGCTCTAGACAGCATGAATTATTTAATGATAATAATTTATGAAAGCCATAGATGTGTGTGGCTCGATTGTTTTTGCGTGTGCCAGTATCAAAACCGAGTCTGTTAAATAAAAAATGACAGCTAGTTATTAAAGACCTTTGGTAAATTTGGTTCCCCATGAATGGATGGATTACTTTTTAGTGTTCTGAAAGAGGACGTTTTCCTTTTGCAATCTGTGATGATAAAGGCTGATAACATAAACATTATAGTAGCTGATTTGTTAGTTCTATTTTCATACATATTTTATGGTGTATTATATAGAGCCTATCACAAATGTTTTCAAGCAAAGCATATTTCTTTTCTTTTACTTTCCAGGTGTCAAATCCAGTTCCTGGAAGGCTGCAACTCTGCACAGTTTAGCTTTAACTGTAATTAAACACACCTGATCAAACCTACAGGTAAGTGTGTTGAAGCAGGGTTGGAACTAAACTATGCAGAGCTGCGGCCCTCCAGGAACTTGATTTGACACCTGAGTTCATTTTAAGGGATGTAAACAATCCCTAAAGTTTAGATGCTTATTGAACAATATACAAGTTATATTTTCGGTGGCTTTTAGTAAATGTGTTATATTAGAAAGCCACTGTGGCTTTGTTTATCAAATAAGTGGTCCTGATTACATTGTAAACTTTAAATATAAGTTGTTTTCTTACTTTTATAAATTTTTTTACATATATTAAGTTCTCAAATGCTATACTCACAAAATCCTTTTGCATAAATTCTGTTTAATAATAATAATAATAATAATAATAATAATAATAATAAAAAATGTCTGCGTACTCTGTCTGACTCTATCAATGAGATATTTGTGTATATCTGGTTTGTTGGTTTTATTTACCAAACAAAAACTTGGAACGGCTTGGACAAATTCATTTTAATTCAGGGTACAAAATGAGTTTACTGCTGTAAATGCATTAGAAGAAAGTATAAAAAAAGCATCTAATTAACGGAAAAATCTAATATAGGGCATATATAATGTTACATTTATTTAGATTTGTTTAGGGTGTAATTTTTTTTCATTGATTCATTCATTTTCTTTTCGGCTTAGTTCCTTTATTAATCAGGGGTCGCCACAGCGGAATGAACTGCCAAACTTATCCAGCATATTTTTACGCAGCCTATGCCCTTCCAGTCACAACTCAACACTGGAACACACCCATACACTTTAGCATTTACACATACACTACTTCCAATTTAGCTTATTTTATTCACCTACAGTATAGCACATGTCTTTAGACTTGTGGGGTAAGCTGAAGCACCCAGAGGAAATCCACCCGAACACAGTGAGAACATGCAGAAATGTCAACTGGCCCAGGCGGGACTTGAACCAGTGACCTTCTTGCTGTGAGGCGATAGTGCACCGTGACGCCCCATAATTTTTTTTCCAACTTATTCCAAATTAAATGTATTATTTTACATCTTATCCTAAGATTTCAATAGATCACCATCTTTTTTTAATTGATATAAATATTTAATAAAACTGTTTTGGCAAAATATAACCAGCACATGACGTATAAACATATAAACAGTCCATATTCTCGGAGAAATTTCTAAAAGCCTTAACTTTGAAAGAGTTTGTGCTAGGGCTGCACGATATTAAAACAAACTGACATTGCAATATATTAATTGACTGTGATATATATTGCGAAATAAATGCAGTTGACTTGAATAACTTTAAAATAGTTCAGAATTTTAGATCGATTGGGATGATTTTGCTGGGGAGCTTATCTGTATAAAATATAATTTAAAAAATGACAAGCAAAGGCAAATACAACCGAGAAAAGATGTAAATAAACAATGATTTATGATTTTCTGGCAATACAAACAGTATTCAAAAACAAGTGTTTTATAATCACCTTAAAATAATAATAATAATAATAATTATAATAATAATAAATAACACTGTATAGTTTTACTTGTGTAAATAATTATATAATGTACAATTTATCTTTAAGCTACAAAGGTTTTATTTAATGTACCCAAATTTCTTAAATTTGCCTACAGTTCTTACAGTCAGGTCATAAAACATATGCAAATAATACACTTTCACTCTAAGGTATAAATAAATATGAATATGAAATTACTCCACCGTGATGTTAACTGTAATGTCAACTATAATCCCAACTACTTTGCAGATTCCTGCAATGTGATTATTGTGGACTCACAGATTGTGATATCGATGCTGAAAGGATATTGTCACCGACTCGGTCCCAGTCATTCCCCTTGCTGACCAGCAGAGGTCACCATCTCCGGACTTCTAACCATTACGTCATCCTTCTCACTCAGATCCCAGCACACCTGTTCTCCATCTCACTAATGACCCACGTACCACATATAAGCAGCTCACACCCACACTCCTTTGCAAAGTCTTGTTTAGCCCCGGCCAGCATTTCTGAGCATTCTATCCTGCCTGATCTCCCGTTTACCACTTCAGCCCGTTCCTCGACTCTGCTCTGTCTTCTGCCTGCCCTTGACCTAAAGCCTGTTTACACGGACTCTGATTCTCGCTGCCTGTCCCTGACTAAAGCCTGTATTACGGACTCTGAACCACGCTGCCTGCCCTTGACTCAAGCCTGGTAATCACTCTGCCTCTGTTATCTGCTAATCATCGTTGAGTTGTATGTTGTATGTTCGCACAACCGTGCGAGGTGTTGATGTTTAAGTGTGACTTAATAAATACTGCAAAATGGATCCCTCCGTGTCAGTCTCCCCGTTACAGAAGACTTCGCCCAACACGGATCCCGCAGCCATCCAGGTTTTGTCTCACGAAGTCACCACACAAGCTCAGGTATTGTCAACACACCAACAACAACTAACGCACCTAACTCAGTTAACAGATGAACTGGTGAAATCCCTCCAAAACCTGCAAGCTGCTGCCACTGCGCAACCCACCGCCAACTACCCTCCAAGTCCACTTGTTGTTGCACAACCCCCGATGACTTCCGGAGTTCGATTGGCTTTTCCTGACAAGTTCTCAGGTAACCCAACAAAATGTAAAGGCTTTCTATTGCAATGCAAACTGTTTATCGCCCAACAACCCCATCTGTTTAAGGACGAGAACGGGAAAATTGCTTTTGTGTGCTCACTGCTCACTGGGAAAGCGCTAGACTGGGCTACTGCAGTTTGGCCAGACAGTACCCCGAGATTTCCCTCGTTTAATGACTTTCTCAAACGTTTCTGCACTGTGTTCGATCATCCGGAGGGTGGTCGTAACGCTGGCGAGGAGCTATTGTGTATCCAACAGGGAGATCGCTCCGCAGCTGAGTTCGCCCTGCAGTTCCGCACCTTGGCAGCGCAAACTGGCTGGGCTGATGATCCGCTTGTCACGCTCTACAGAAGGGCTCTAAAGCCAGAATTGCAGCGAGAGATGGCATGTCGTGACGATGGGAAAACTCTGGATCAACTAATCGAGCTTTTCATAAGGTTAGACACTCTCCTCCGCACTCGCAATCCGCTCTGCTCAATTGCTTCCAGTCCTGTATCCCCTGAAACCTCCGCTGAACCCATGCAATTGGGTAATACCCGTCTGAACCCAGAAGAGCGAGAACGACGGAGAAGAAATCACCTGTGCATTTACTGCGGACTTCCAGGTCATACGAAGGCTTTATGTCCCAACAAGCCTCTCCCTAAAACCCTCTCGGTGAGTGCAACCACTATGTTCACTACCACTAATAAGGTTGTGAATCTGCCTGTCATTTTGAGAAATGATGGAAACGAGATTGAGACTATGGCCATGATCGATTCAGGAGCCGCGGGTAACTTTATTGATTACACGTTTGCCACCACTCACTCCATTCCTCTAACCTCCTGTGATTCCTCCATAGCCATCACTGCTGTAGATGGGCGCCCTTTGGGAGAAGGACGTATAAAATTCCAGACCCTGCCAATCTTGCTTCAAACAGGCTCTCTCCATGAAGAAGAAATTTCCCTTCTTGCCATCAACTCCCCTAAACACTCTGTGATTCTTGGGTTACCATGGCTACAACAGCATGACCCTCAACTCTCTTGGAGAACTGGTGAGATCATAAAATGGAGCAATCAATGCTTTACCCAATGTCTGCATCCTGTTTCCCCTATCCAGATCAACACAATTAACAAGACCGAAGACTCTGAACTCCAGCATGTTCCTGATGCGTATCACGATCTAACTGAAGCATTCAATAAGCAGAAGGCTACTAAGCTCCCTCCTCATCGTGATAATGACTGTGCCATTGAGCTGCTACCCGGCACCACGCCCCCTCGTGGTCGCATCTTCCCTCTCTCACAACCTGAAACTGAGGCTATGAAGAAGTACATCTCTGAGGAGCTAGAGAAAGGATTCATTCGACCATCTACTTCTCCCGCTTCAGCAGGGTTTTTCTTCGTTAAGAAGAAGGATGGCAGCTTACGCCCTTGCATTGATTACCGAGGCTTGAATGAGATCACAGTCAAATACCGCTACCCATTACCATTGGTTCCTGCCGCCCTTGAACAACTCCGATCCGCCCAGTATTTCACTAAGTTGGACCTCCGTAGTGCCTATAACCTCATCCGCATACGACAGGGAGACGAGTGGAAAACCGGGTTCTCTACAATTGACGGCCACTATGAATATCTCGTTATGCCCTTCGGCCTAGCAAACAGTCCTTCCGTGTTCCAGGCATTTGTAAATGAGATATTTAGAGACATGCTCAACAAATGGGTCATAGTATATATTGACGACATCCTGGTCTATTCCAATTCGCTATCTGAGCATATCCAGCACGTTCGGGCAGTGCTCAAACATCTCATTAAAAACCAGCTGTATGCAAAAAGCTCCAAGTGCGAATTCCACCAGACCTGCATCTCATTCCTTGGCTACATGATCAGTCCAGAAGGCGTGGCCATGGACCAACAAAAGGTTGACTCTGTGACACAATGGCCGCAACCCGAAACCATCAGGCAACTACAACGATTCCTGGGCTTTGCTAACTTCTACAGGCGCTTCATACGGAACTTCAGTTCAGTCGCTGCCCCACTGACCGCCATGGTCAAAGCCAACAATGCTCGCCTTAAATGGAACCCCGACGCTGTCCGAGCATTCACCCAGCTAAACACTCGCTTCTCCAGTGCACCCATTCTGTGTCATCCTGATCCCGAACAACCCTTTGTCGTCGAAATTGACGCGTCAAACACTGGAATTGGAGCCATCCTGTCCCAGCGATCCCTAGTGAATAAGAAGCTCCATCCCTGTGCCTTCTGTTCTCGCAAGCTTAACTCCGCTGAACGGAACTACGATGTGGGAAACCGAGAACTCCTCGCCATGAAAGCTGCGCTAGAGGAATGGAGACACTGGCTTGAGGGCGCAAAACACCCTTTCATCGTCATCACTGATCACAAGAACCTAGAATACATCCGGTCTTGTAAACGTCTGAATCCTAGACAGGCAAGATGGGCGCTGTTTTTCACCCGATTTGACTTCCAAGTCACCTATATCCCTGGTTCAAAAAACATCAAAGCAGATGCTCTGTCCCGCCTCTCAGACGATGAGACCTCTGAAATCCCTGACGAGCCCATAATCAAAAGTCCTCTAATTGTCGCTCCCATCCAGTGGGATATAGATCAGGAGATCCTCCAAGCCGCCGAAAATAATCCTTCTCAGCAGCCCTGTCCGGAGAATAAAATCTTTGTCCCCCCGTCGCTTCGAGAAAGACTCATCTCCGAGGTACATGACCACCCCAGTTCCGGTCACCCAGGCAGCACAGCCACTGTGCAAATGATTCAATCCCGCTACTGGTGGTCATCCATACACAAGGATGTAATCAACTTCATTAACAAATGCTCACCCTGTCAGATGTCCAAACACTCCCGTCACCGTCCAGCTGGATTACTCCAACCCCTGGAGGTGCCACATCGTCCTTGGTCACACATCGCTATAGATTTCATCACCGATTTACCCATATCTCAGGGCAAAACCACCATCCTCACAGTAGTGGACCGATTTTCGAAATCCTGCCGCCTTATTCCCATTTCCAAACTGCCCACAGCCATGGAAACGGCTGAGTTACTCTGCGAGTGTGTGTTTCGGTACTATGGTCTCCCCGAAGACATCGTATCGGATAGAGGTCCCCAGTTTACATCCCGACTTTGGTCAGCATTCTTCAAAAATCTCCAAATCAACGTTAGCCTAACATCCGGCTATCATCCCCAATCCAACGGGCAGACAGAGCGCTTGAACCAAGAGATCGGTCGATTCCTCCGCACGTATTGTCACTCGACCCAGAACGAATGGGCCAAATTTTTGATGTGGGCAGAATATGCTCAGAACTCCCTCAGAAAGGCATCTACTGGATTAACCCCATTTCAATGCGTGCTGGGCTTCCAACCTCCACTCTTTCCCTGGTCCGGCGAGACCTCTGAACTCCCTGCGGTGGATACCTGGTTTAAAAACTGCGAAGAGGTCTGGAACGCAGCTCATACTCACCTCTCTCACGCCATAAGGCGTTTCAAGGAACAAGCCGATCGACACCGACGTCCTGGTCCCATGTATTCCCCAGGACAATGGGTATGGCTTTCTACCCGCGACTTACGCCTCAAGCTGCCCTGCAAGAAACTCAGTCCCAGGTACGTGGGTCCTTTCCAGATAGAAAGACAAATATCTCCTGTTTCGTTCAGACTGACACTCCCTAATCATTTTCGTATTTCCCCAACTTTCCATGTCTCTCTGCTCAAGCCTGCTGCTGGTCCAGCCGAGACGGATAGGGAGGTGGCAGCCGGTGAACAGGGTCCCCCGCCTCTCATGATCGATGGCGAAGAGGCTTACCAGATCCACGAGATCCTGAGATCCAGACGCCGGGGCGGTCAACTCCAATATCTCGTTGATTGGGAGGGGTACGGTCCGGAGGAGAGATCTTGGATTAACCGCAAGGATATCCTCGACACCACACTACTGGAAGAGTTCCACTCACAACATCCGGAGATGCCGGCCCCTCGCCCCCGTGGAAGACCCCGGCGTCGAGAATTGCCTCACTTCAGGAGCCGTTCGTTGGGGGGGGGCTCTGTCACCGACTCGGTCCCAGTCATTCCCCTTGCTGACCAGCAGAGGTCACCATCTCCGGACTTCTAACCATTACGTCATCCTTCTCACTCAGATCCCAGCACACCTGTTCTCCATCTCACTAATGACCCACGTACCACATATAAGCAGCTCACACCCACACTCCTTTGCGAAGTCTTGTTTAGCCCCGGCCAGCATTTCTGAGCGTTCTATCCTGCCTGATCTCCCGTTTACCACTTCAGCCCGTTCCTCGACTCTGCTCTGTCTTCTGCCTGCCCTTGACCTAAAGCCTGTTTACACGGACTCTGATTCTCGCTGCCTGTCCCTGACTAAAGCCTGTATTACGGACTCTGAACCACGCTGCCTGCCCTTGACTCAAGCCTGGTAATCACTCTGCCTCTATTATCTGCTAATCATCGTTGAGTTGTATGTTGTATGTTCGCACAACCGTGCGAGGTGTTGATGTTTAAGTGTGACTTAATAAAAACTGCAAAATGGATCCCTCCGTGTCAGTCTCCCCGTTACAGATATATTGTGCAGCCCTAGTTTGTGCTCATTTGCACGATGTACTATATTTATATTTTATGTAATAATTGATTGATTCTTATTTTATTTCACTCATTTTATTTACATTTTTGTTCAGAAATGCACCACAAAGATTAACGTACAAAACAATTTCATTATTCCTCGAAAACATTTTCCTGAATGGTCTGTCTGAGGCGTCTGTTTTGACTTTCTACACATTTGTACAATTGTGTTTGTCTTGTGTTTGTGTGTGTGTGTGTGTGTTTGTGCTGTGTCCTCTCTGACCCTCTGCTATCTGAAAGCAGCAGGGTGTCGTCTTTAATTGGACACTGAAGAACAAGACAGGGCGAGCTGAATAGACCAGTATACATCTGTCTTTAACCCCCCCACACACAATACCTTTTATTCCACAATTCACTGCCTCATATTTTAGCTAAAGGCCAACCTGACAGGTGATCCCGTACAGCACACAAACTGCTGAAAGAGCAAATAAATGTAATCTAGCTCATGTCAAGACCCACATAAAGGCCTCGTTTAGAAACATGAAGGCTTGATTGATAGAAAAAACATGGTAATTATTCCCTAGAGGATGTTCTGGACATTTGAACAAGGACACCCCCTCCTCCTAAATGGACACCGGGGATTCTTCTTGTTTGTGTGGTGATTAAGTTAAAAAAGAGAGAGAGTAAGAGAAACCTTTGTGGTGTAGCTGAGGGCATGTTTCTTCTACCACAAATACAATAGAGTTCCCTGATATATTTTGTGTCCTCCATTGAGCTGCCCAACGGGATGCATTCATGCCTGCCACCACAGATCGAATGGCCGTACGGACTGTGATGCACAGACTGTGAAACAGCAAGAGTGCTGTATTTCTCTGCATCCTCCCACTCCTCTCTTATCATTGGCTAGACTGTAGTCATGTCTCTCCCGTAAGAGTATGTTGTTTATGAGACTCTATGCTCTTTAAATCATCACTCTGCTAGAAACTAGACAGTATATGATAAACTGACAAATGAATATTTAGGAAAACTATTGGGTCAAACACAGGGGTTAAGCATCAAAATAAGTGAAATGCTATCTTTTATCCAGATGTATTGAGATGTGTCCTGTTTGATTTTATTCTCTTTTTCTGAGCAAATGATGAGATTAAATGATTTTCATGCTTATATTTGTGTGATAAACATTACATCTTTATTCTAGCTTCAAAATATGTTGACTATTTTTATTTATTTTAAATATTTTTATTCTTTTGAATATAAGTGTAAGTGGAAAAACTGAGCATTTCACTAGCAAGATAACTGTTAAACAGAGCATCTACAGCGCGAGAATGAGAGATAAGGCATCTCATAATCTAGTTTCATGTTCGCTCTCGTGGATAGGGAAACCTTGTACGCACAGACATCAATTAGCCTATAAATAATTAATTTTGTTTGTTAAGTGCAAAGATTTGATTCAAAACTATTGCTAAATTCAGTTCTAATTTACAGCAAACGAATAAATGAACAACAATAACGAAGTGTGGTCAAAAAACCACATTATATCTTAATACACATGGTGTGGCCCGTATGGTACCTGCAGATGGACAAATCTAAGCTTGTTTTTAATAAAACAAATATAAATATGGATATAATAAATAATACTGCTAATAATATTAACATTATACAAAAGCAAATTGAATGAACTGAAAAAGCCTCCCGAGATGAAGAAGACATGAAGGCAGTGGTTTTTAAATTTATGTAGGCAAGAAAATAATGTTTTGTAACATTTTAATTATTTATATTTATATCCTATATATATCCTTATTATATCCTATATATATATATCCTTAATATTTTAATTCTTTTTCATATGTAAAGATATTTGTGTATTGCTCTACATCTTGTGTGTATTAAGCAGTGTGTAAGCGAGGCGCATTCTGCGCCGGACAATAGACCGGCTGTGATCTGGTCTAAAGAACAGACTATTATAGTTTCTCAAAATAGCAACGCGCCAAAACACACCTGCTTTTTTAGACCAGAACGCCTATGGGTGCCCATATAAGCGCAAATGCATTTGCTATTGAAACAGTGTGATGCAAAATGTCAAAACGACTCTTGCGCCGAGCTGAAACTAGCAAACAACAATTGCGTTGTGCCTTGCGCCACATTGCACCGGGTGTATGATAGGGCACTAGATCTGTAGTGTCTGCTTTTTGCTGGCTGTATGTGGGCAGAGTAATACACAAAGGGTAAAAAGGCTGTACGGGTGCTGATATTACCTAAATATATCCCGGCTATCAGCCAATCAAATTCAAGAACCAGACAGAACTTTTATTTATTTTATATATATATATATATATATATATATATATATATATATATATATATATAT
The DNA here is from genome assembly GCF_052040795.2 of Danio rerio. Lineage (NCBI taxonomy): Eukaryota > Metazoa > Chordata > Actinopteri > Cypriniformes > Danionidae > Danio > Danio rerio. Next base: position 29,946,554 of record NC_141029.1, on the reverse strand, counting down.
ATATATATATATATATATATATATATATATATATATATAGTTGTACATTGTTTAACTTCAACATTTGTAACTTCAACGTCAGACAAGTCCATTTAACTTTATAATCTAAATCTTCCTAAGCCATCCAGGTGTTTGTTGGGAAGAACAGCCTCAAATAAGTTTTTTATATCATGTTTTCTCACAGCACACACTGTACCTGATTAATTAGACATTTTAGACAAACTCTTTTTATGTGCAAATTACTTTGAGCACTTTTTATTTCTCTAATCTACATTCAAGTTATTTTGGTTTAGCAGAGCTGCTGAAACAGCTCAACTGTCACTCAGCTGCACCTTGACAATCGCATGTCAAGGATGAAATGAACACCGGCCTGACAACAGTGATGACAGTACATATGTGTCTGTCAGAGAATGTGAATCTGAAATCTAAGAGATCTCTCATCTCAATCTTTCCTTTCGGATGTGATCTACACACACACATACAGTCAGCACAATGTGTATGTGTGTGTGAGTGCTCTCTGCTCATTCCCTCGGGCTGTGTGGAGACAGAAATGCAAAGGCAGACACTTGCTTTGGTTTTCTGGAGCTCCAGCATGGAACACTGATGTGGTGAGACGTCCAGGCCACAGTCGGATTCAGAAAATCTCTTTAATCCAAGTCAGTGATTGAATCAAAACAACAAGCAGGTCTGATGCATAGCGCTTATCTGAACTTTGGCCTACAGGTTCTCTACTGTTCAGTTACAAGCAAGTGATTTCAACCGTGAAATGACTTGTATATGGTTCAAAGGTTAGACATTCTATGTTGGTGTCTGCTTTAAATTAAATAAAAACTTAGTTTTATATACACTATAAAGCATAATGAAGTTGTAGACCAAAAATTGTGAAACAGAACACATTCAGTTTAATGCGCAAATGAAACTATAGTACTTTCTAGTCTAATATAGGAGGATAGCAGTTTGGTTTTTAAAAGTCTGATTGGCAAAGAACTACTTGCACAAGATGAGGTATCAAGCATGTCTGATAAATAAAAAGATTAAAAGGGTGAATTTTAGGTTCTAGTTCTGTTATGCTCATCAGAGTTATAATAGTAGCACATTAAAGTTATAAGTAATACTGTGATATATTAAGGATTTATTTATCTGATAGACAAACTGTCTTTGTCTCCATGCACTGTAAAAATCCTCTTGTTACTTGACCTAAAAAAGTTAGAAAACAAATTATTTAAAAAATATTTAAAATATATATTAACCCCATTATGATGTGGAACTTTTCAAGTTGACTTCACCGGTTTTTCATAGTTATGCACATAGTTAATATACATAATTACTTTAAGGCAATGGGTTTGCTCAGATTTTTAAAGTAAAATCAACTAATCACCTATTACAATGGAATGATTAATTTTAGGGCAGTTATTGTTATCAATGTTAAAAACAGTTACAGAAAAATAAAAAATTGCTACCGTTAAAATTGTTGAGAAAACTACAAAATAAAAAAATTCTGGACAGTATGTACTGTATGTAACACTTTACAAAGTGACATTACTGTACTTGTTA